>NW_017673971.1:5594-104434 GCF_001879085.1 Nicotiana attenuata
TTTTTTTCTAATAATAGAACTAAAATTAAACCTAAAAGATTAAGCTAATCTACCTAATTATATTAAGCTAGAATTAATAATCAAAACTATTAGTAAACTACCAATTTAAAGAAAACTAATAAAATTCAAAACTAAAACTTAAAACCAAGCAACACATCAATTTTTGATTTTTGTATTTTTGTAAAACCCTAATTACTAATTAAAAACTTTAAAATTAAGTCCTAAATGACAATGCAATGCGTATTTTGTATTTTTTAGATGAATTATGCTAATATTAAAAATGTACACATAAAAAATGCAAATAAACACGATAATTATACAATTAATTCCTAAAAATCGAAATAATAAAGAAAAATCCTAATTCTAAGGAATTTTGTAGGAGTAGTTTAAACATGGCAAAAATCACGTGCTCACATTCGTAAATCATTCCAATCACTGGCCCGCTATTGTGGGCTGGCAAAGGATTGTTGGTCACATTTGGGACCTCCTCGTCCCTTAGCACTATCTTTCCTTGCTCTATCAAGTCTTTCACGGCTCTTTTCAACGTCCAACAGTTTTCTGTATGATGCCCCTCAGCTCCTGAGTGATAATCATATCGGACGCCTCGCTGATCGGAGGGTGATTCTGGGTTTTGCCTGTTTGGAGGTATGGGCTGCAGCAAATTCATTTGAACAAGCTTCGAGAACAGACTGGAGTAGGGTTCACCGATTGGTGTAAAGTTTGGTCTCCTGGGTGGTTCTCGAGGACGGAAGTTATTCTGTGGAGGTCGAGGATTATAGTGGTTCTGGTGGGGAGGCTGATTTCTTGGGAATGGAGGTTGATTTCTATTGGCATGTGGCTGCGGTCGGGCGAAGGGTTGAGCGTTCATGACCGCGTAAGGTGGAGGAGCATAAGCCATGTCATGATGAGGGTAGTAATGTTGAGGGGTTCTTTCAGAAAACATGGGTCTGGGAGTGCGATGCCTCCTTGCCCCTGAGGCTGCCATAACCGTTTCTTCTTTCTTATTACCTTTGGCCATTCCTCCAGACCCGCCTTGGATGGCTTGGGAGGTTGCCCTAATGGCCGACTGACTCAAGATTCTTCCTGTCTTCAGACCATTCTCTACCATTTCACCAATCTTAATCGCCTCTGCAAAAAGTTTGCCCATGGCTGACATCATGTTCTGAAAATAGTCCGCTTCCTGGGCCTGAAGAAATACAGTGACCATTTCCACTTCGTCCATTGGTGGTTTCACCCTCGACGCTTGCTCACACCACTTAATAGCATATTCCCTGAAACTTTCTGAGGGCTTCTTTTTCAAATTCACCAAGGAGTTCCTGTCTGGCGCAATGTATATGTTGTACTGAAGTTATCAAACAAAATCTCTAGCAAGATCGTCCCAAATGTGCCATCGTGAGACGTCCTGGTCCATATACCACTCTGAGGCAATGCCTACTAAGCTTTCTCCGAAGTAAGCCATCAACAACTCTTCTTTTCCGCCGGCCCCGCGCAACTGATTACAATACTTTTTCAGGCGAGCAATGGGATCGCCATGCCCATCATACTTTTCGAACTTTGGCGTTTTAAATCCCATGGGCAGGTGCACGTGAGGGAACATGCACAGATCAGTATAAGAGACATTTTTCTGCCCGCTTAAACCTTGCATGTTCTTTAAGCTCTGCTCAAGGCTCCTCATTCTTTTCGCCATTTCATCTTGTTCGGGAGCTTTGGGAGTCTCTTCCTGTCCCGTTGTGAACTCATATGGAGGTGGTTGGGAGTAAGTATAGGTGGGGTACTGAGGAGGCTCCACTTGAAAAATAGGATTTTGGAATGTGAAGGCTGACGGATCAAAAGTGGTTGGTTTTGGGAGTGCGGGTTGTGTTGTGGCAGAGCATGGGGGAGCGGTAAAGATATTGGGGGCTACTCCTGATGTGAACATCTGGGGGCGGACCTCAGAAGTTGTTCCCACAAAATGAGCCGACATGGTGGGTTGTCCCAGTATTCGGGTGACTGATGGGAATATTAGAGGTACCCCCTGTTCTAGGAAACAACTCGGGGAATCCGAGGATGGCACTTGGAGGTTCCCTTCCATTCGTCCATGCATCCCACATCTCCATGACCGGGAGACGTAAGATTCTGTTTTCTTTGGCTGCTGCGGACTCGGAGGCCGGGATGCCCGAGATGGGGCTATCCTCAGGGATAGGAACTGCTGGCAAGGTCATTTCCGACGACATTTCTACGTTCCCTTTTGATCTGGTAAAATACTGATGTGATGCCAGTTTACCAAAAACCAACCACCGTTTTTATAAAACCTAAGCTGGAATATGACAGCAGCAAACGGTTAGTTTGAGGCAAATAACATATAGGTAATCGCACATTGAGGTGTGATGCACCTATACAGTTAAATGTGTTTCTATATGTTTTGCAACGGTTGCATGCGTCATTACGGCTTTTCCTTATTCTTTCCTTTTGCCCTTTTCTCTCATTTTTCATTGCCTCTCTTTTCTTTTTTTTTATTTTCTCTTTTCTTTTCTTTCATTCTTGCCTTTGCTTTTTACCATGGTTTCTTTCTCTTGGTTTTCTTATTTTCTTTCTTTTTGTTTCTTTTCCTCTCTTGTTTTTTCTTCTATTTTCTTGCCTCCCTTTTTTCTTTTCTCTTAGGGTTACGGTCGAATCCTATGGAGATTGCCTACGTATCATGACCCCGCATGAATCAGACCAAGCGTAGTTCTTGAAGATCAGGAATAAACAAACTCTTTTTTTTTATTTTGATTTGAGTTTTTCTTTTTAATTTCGAAAGAAAGACTTATAAAGACCTTTTTTCAGATTTCGATTTGTTTATGTTTTTTTCAAAGAATTTGTGTAAAGAAAGATTTCTAAAGAAGAAAGAAACTTTTTTTTTTTTTAATTTTAACTCTTTTTTTTTTGAAAGACCAACTTTTAAAGGAAATATTTTTAGATTTTTGGATTTTATTTTCAATTTATGAAAGAAATACTTCTAAAGGAAAAGAAAATATTTTTGATTCTTAAATTTCTTTTTAATGAAAGAAGAATGAAAATATTTTTGAATTTTTGATTTTTTTTTCGTAATTTTGAAAGAAGAAGAAAAATATTATTTTTTTGGATTTTTGATCTTTCATTAATTTTTATTTCAAAAACAAAACTTCCAGCTTTGCGGATACGGCCTTTCAGCACTTTGGGAAAGAAGATTTTAAGGTTGTGCCCGCTAACCATTGAAAATGACCCAAGGTGGCTGTTCTTGCAAAAACAGCCTTCCGGCGCCCTTTTGGGGACATTCGGCTTATTTTAGACAAGAATGGCATCACCTGATTTATTTGTGACAAAAACTAAAATTTTTGTTGTTTTGGGCTATTTTTGCAAAAAGGGAAGTTGGACCCGATGGGGGTTGCCTACGTATCCCACGCCCTGTGGGAATCAAACTGGCATAGTTCGGGAAGATTGGGAATGGAGTAAACTAACTCTTTTTTTTCTTTTTATAAAACTTAGACCATGAAGCTTTAAGGCAAAAGAAAAATATTTTTGATTTTTTTGATTTTTTTTCTTTTGGAATTTTCTAAAAAAAATGCTTTAAAAGAAGAAAGGAATTTTTTTTTGGATTTTTGATTTTATTTTTGAAAGAAAGACTTCTAAAAATTCCTTTTCTTTTGATTTGAACTTTGGGAATTTCAAAAGCAAAAAGAAAATATTTTTGTTTGAATTTTCATTTGTTTTCTCTTTTTCTAAGGAAGAAAGAAAATATTTTTGGATTTTGGATGTAACCTCTTAATTTTCGAAAGAGGGACTTTTTTAAGAAAAAATATTTTGAATTTCTGAGCTTTTGTTTATTTACAAAAGTACTTCTAAAGAAAAGCAAAAAATATTTTTTGGACTTCAATTTTTTTTTCAAAATTTTTTTTATTAACATTTACACAAGAAAGACTTCTAAAGAAGAAAAGAGTATTTTTGGATTTGTTTCTGATTTTTTTTTTGGATTTTTGTTTTTTTTTTTTTGAAAAAATACTTCAAAATGAAGGAAACCCGTATTTTGAATTTTGATTTTTATTAATTTTTCTTTTTCGTATGAAAGACATTAGAAGAAGGAAACCGTTTTTTTTTAGTTTTAAAACTTCTCTTTTTTTTTGAATTTTCTATGAAAAGATTTCTAAAGAAAGAACTGAAAGAAAATATTTTTGGATATTTTGAAAATTGGGGTCGGAACCGATGAGGTTTGCCTACGTATCTCACATCCGGTGAGAATCAGACCCGCGNTGGAAAGAAAAGGCTCCTCGGTTTTTGGCCGGGAGATCCTCGGTTTTTTGGCCGGGATATTTAAGAAAAGGGATCCTATGCTACCATGATTTATTTTTCTTTTGGGATTTTCATTTTAAATTTTTTTTTTCTTCTTTCTTTTTATTTTGTTTTCCTCTTTATATGTTTTACTTTTTATTTAGCAAAACGCATGAAATAATTTGGGGGGAAACTTCCTTTTTGGTCGTTTTCCTGCTGCAAAGCTGTTCCAGCGCTTGTGCATTTCATTTCCTTTTGGATTGCACCTGCTTCTTGCACAGTTGCTTTGAATTAGACCTGTCTTCAACAAAGAACAATTTGTTAGTTTGAAACGGTGGTTGGTTTTGTGGCCTTGATCATCTCAATTGCTTGATCCCGCCCTATTTCCGCTGAGAACTTAGCTGCTCGTTTGCCTTGAGGGTGAATCTCTTTTCAAACCGACCGGGTTCAACCTTAGGACTTCATGATGACTCGCCCGTGTGGGCTCTAGCCTTTTTACTTTATTCTGCTCTTAGGACCTTTGCCTTTGACTTTCTTTCTTTTCCAATGTCTTTGCTTCGAAAGCATCAACCACCATGGTCAGTCGGGATTGGCCTGACGCACTCGCTGAGGCTGGGTATTTTCTTCGACTCTGACCAGGCGGAGCCCTGTGAAGCCGGTCCTGCCACCTTTTCTTTGTACTAGTTACGGAATCAGAGTTAAAACCGAAAGGGATTCAAAGAAAAGGTATGCAAAAGGCAAGCATATGATTTTAAGGAGAAACGTCCCTTTCGGGGGGACTGGGGTACATGCTGACTTCAAATGAACATGACATGCTTTTTGGACTGGATGTCCGACCCACACAAACTTTCCAGCTTCTTGTGAACTCATTGATCCGTATTTCAAAAACCAGGGAGCTTTGCCAGGACTCTTTTAGTGGTGAGATGTCTTCTTGTCGGCCGACAACGCCTTTTGCGGGTTTTCGCTAATCGACCTCTCTCATTTCTCTTCGCCCGATAGTGCTCTTTGCGAGTTTTCACTAAGCGGACTCTCTCATTTTCATTTTCTCTTCTCACCATCGCCTTATGGTGCCCGGAGGTTTTTACCGATAAGACTCTCTCATTTTATTTCTCTCAATTTGCATTGTGCCAGATTCCAACAAACATTTTCCACTTTCCTGCCTTTGCCAATTGATCGGAAGGACTTGGACAAGGTTTTGGGGTAAAAAGGATTTTGGACGGAACTACAACTTTGGAACCATTTCGGCGGATTCATGGCCGAACCGTTATATCATCTGCCCCAGTTTCATTTTTGGGGAAATTGGGATTTTTGTTTTGGTGTGACTGAACCTCAGGAAGAGGCTGCCTAAGTATCCTTTCGGAATCAAGTCAGACGTAGTTCAGGAGAACAATTTTTGTTTTTGTTTTTTTTTCCTTTCATCGTATTTTCTTTTTCTTTTCTTTTCTTTTTTTTTCGTACTTCCGGGTTCCAAAGAGGGTAGTCAAAGAAGCGTGACCGGCTCAAAGGGTTTACGAAGGATTAATAGTGTTTGGGGTAGCGGAAAAGAAAGCCTTCGTCATCTCAATTACACAAAAGCCATCGCCACAGGAGGCCTAGACATAGTACCTTTTTACTACATCTGCATTGACTGCTGTTTCAGGATCATTCCCTTCGATGTCTCCCAGATACAGTGCTCCTCTTGGCAGTATCTTCCGGGTTATGTATGGACCCTTCCAATTAGGAGCGAGTTTTCCTTTTGCTTCCTGGTGATAAGGAAGAATGTGTCTTAACACGAGTTGTCCTATTTGAAGATTCCTGGGCCGCATTTTCTTGTTGTAAGCATGGTCCATTCTTTGTTGGTACAACTGCCCGGATGTTTCCTGAGTACAGCACACTCTTTTGTCGTAATGTACGGACCTTTCCAACCCGCGAACCAATTGTTCCAATTCTTTGTTTTATTTCCTCAAGGTTACCTTCTTTGCATTTCGATTTTTGATTCATTATTTCAAAACCTGACAGCGTTTCGAGATCTAGGCTGAAGTAGCATTTTCATGTTATTTAAAGCTGCATTATTAGAACTAAAGAGAAGAAAATGAAGGAGAAAAATAGCAAAATCAGAAAGAAAAATGAACGAAGAAGTTTTGATTTCATTTTTTTGGAATTTTGAAGATAACTGGGTTCACATTCGGGAATTTAAAGACAAGAAACTACAGGAAACATCCGAGTTACACCCTGAAATAACGCGGGATGCAGAAAAAGTGGCAGGGCTAGTTTACCGGGAGTCCCGCCTGATCGGGAATGGCGTAGCCTTCCAGTTTTGAAGCTTGGCGCTTGGTCCCATGTATAACACCTCAGCGGTGCTAGTGCCCTCTCCCGGCTGGACCATGTGGGTTTCGTAGAGCATTTTCCTCATTTCCCCACGTATTTCCTCAATTTCTTCAGCCATGAAAACCTTATCATCTTCCTCTTTACTGTACTTAGGCTTGACAAAAGTTTCATATAAATGTACCACCTCATAATCGGCCATTTTCATTTTTTGAAAGCAAACTTCGGCTTCCTCAGCACTCACAGGCTTCTTAGGCGGGAAACGCCTTCTGGTGGCATTGTTTACCTCCTCTACATTTGAATATTTCTCAACAGGGGGTTTTCTAGCAGCTCTCCCAAGATCTCTTTACCCTTGTACGTAACCACCGTCTGATGATAATTCCATGGTACCGCAGCAGGGTTGGTCATAGGCTTCTGTGGTACGCGTCCAATAACCACTGGCTCACTCAGCCGAGGTGGTTTGATTGTCCCCCGCACCACATAGGCTTGCTTGGATACGTACATTTGTGTTCCTTTCTTCAAATCAGCTTTCTATTCTGGTTCTGTCTTGATGATTTTGCTCTTCTTTTCCCCTTTCTCTCGCTTCGGGGCCACCTCGGGCTTTCTTTCTGCATCAGCAATAGCAATTATAGCCTTTAAGGATAGATCAAACTCCCTATCCTCACAAATCATCCCGATTACTGGCCCGTTATTGTGAGCGGGCAGCGGATTATTGGTCACATTTGGGACATCCTCATCCCTCAACACAATTTTCCCTTGCTCTATTAAGTTCTCCACCGCTTGTTTCAGAGTCCAACAGTCATTTGTATGATGGCCCTCTGCCCCTGAATGGTATGCACACCTGACACCAGCTCTGTAGGCAGGCGATGCCGGATTTTGTCTGTTCTGAGGAACCGGCTGCAGTAGACCCATTTGGATTTTGGGAATAGACTAGAGTAAGATTCACCAAGTGGGGTAAAGTTTGGTCTCCTGGGTGGTTCCCGAGGACGGAAGTTATTCTGCGGAGGTCGGAGATTATAGTGGTTCTGGTGGAGAGGCTGATTTCTTTGGAATGGAGGTTGATTTCTGTTGGCTTGTGGCTGCGGTCGGGCGAAAGGTTGAGCATTCATGACCGCATAAGGTGGGGCATAAGCCATGTCAGGATGAGGGTAGTAGTGTTGAGAGGCTCTCTCAGAAAACATGGGTCTAGCAGCCCGGTGTCTCCTTGCCGCTGATGCTGCCATAACCGTTTCTTCTTTCTTATTACCTTTGGCCATTCCTCCAGACCCGCCTTGGATGGCTTGGGAGGTTGCTCTGATAGCCTATTGACTCAAAATCCTGCTAATTTTCAAACCGTTTCCTACCATTTCACCAATTTTAATCACCTTTGCAAAAGGCTTGCCCATGGCCGACATCATGTTCTGGAAGTAATCTGCTTCCTGCGACTGAAGGAAAACAGTGACCATCTCTACTTCATCCATGGGAGGTTTCACCCTCGATGCCTGTTCGCGCCACTTAACAGCATATTCTCTAAAACTTTCCGACGGCTTCTTCTTCAAATTCGCCAAAGAGTTCCTGTCCGGCGCAATGTCGATGTTGTATTGAAACTGCCTTACAAAATCTCTGGCAAGATCGTCCCAAATGTGCCATCGTGAGACATCCTGGTCCATATACCATTCCGAGGCAATGCCTACTAAGCTTTCTCCGAAGTAAGCCATCAACAACTCTTCCTTTCCGCCAGCCCCACGCAACTGATTGCAATACTTTTTCAAGTGAGCAATGGGATCGCCATGCCCATCATACTTTTCAAACTTTGGCGTTTTAAATCCCATGGGCAGGTGCACGTGAGGGAACATGCACAGATCTGTATAAGAAACACTCTTTTGCCCACTCAAACCTTGCATATTCTTCAAACTCTGTTCAAGGCTTTTCATTCTTCTCGCCATTTCGTCTTGTTCAGGAGCTTTGGGAGTTTGATCTTGTCCTGGCGTAAGCTCAAATGGTGGTGGATGAGAGTAATTATATGTGGGATATTGAGGAGGATCCACTGGAAAGACAGGGTTTTGGAAGGTGAAAGCTGAGGGATCAAAGGCGGGCCTTGGCAGTGAAGGTTGTGTTGTAGCAGAGCATGGTGGAGCAGTGAAGATGTTAGGAGCTGCTCCTGCTGTGAACACCTGGGGGCGGACCTCAGAAGGTGTTCCGACGAAGTGAGCGGTCATGGCAGGTTGTCCCAAAGGAGTATGAGGGTGGCTGATGGGGATGTTGGAGGTACCCCCAGATCTAGGAAATAGTTCAGGAAATCCAGGGATGGCGCTTGGAGGCTCCCTTCCATAGGTCCAGGCATCCCACATCTCCATGAGTCGGAGACGCAGTATCCGGTTCTCTTCAGCTGTGACAGACTCAGATGCCAGGATCCCCGAGATGGGGCTGTCCTCAAAGATGGGAACTGCGGGCAAAGTCATTTCTGTAGACATTTCCACGCTTCCTTTTGATCTGGTAAAGTATTGATGCGATGCCAGCTTACCACAACCAACCACCGTTTCTAAAAGCTAGGCTGGAATTGACAGCAACACACGGTTAGTTTGAGACAAGTAACAGATAGGTAATCGCACATTGGGGTGTGATGCACCTTTACAGTTAAACGGATGTCTACATGTTTGCACTGGTTGCATGCGTCATCCCGGCTTTTCTTTTCTATTTTCTCTTCTTTTGATTTCTACTCTCTGTTTTTCTTGCTTTTCTTTCTCTTTCTATTTTTCTCTCATTTTTCTTTTCCCTCTGTTTTCATTTTCTGCTTTTCCCTTTTTCTTTTGCCATGGTTTTTCTCTCGATTCCTTATTTTCTCTTTTTGCGTTCCTTTTCCTCTCTTGTTTTTCTCTTATTTCCTTCCCTCGTGTTTTCTTCTTCTTTTTCTTTCTTTTCTCATTTTTTTTAGGGTTACGGTCGAATCCTATGGAGATTGCCTACGTATCATGACCCCGCATGAATCAGACCAAGCGTAGTTCTTGCAAATAGGGTAAATAAACTAACTCTTTTTTTTTTTGGAATTTTGAAAGAAATACTTTTAAAGAAAGAAAACAGGAAATATGTAGTTTTTGATTTTTGATTTTGACTTTTGAAAGAAAGACTTCTAAAAAAAAATTCTTTTCTTTTTATTGGAACTTTGGGAATTTTTAGAATTAAAAAGAAATATTTTTTGTTTGAATTTTCATTTATTTTCTCTTTTTCTATCACGAAAGAAAAATATATATTTTTTTTTTGATTTTGAGAGTTGCCTCTTAATTTCGGAAAAGGGATTTTTACGAAAAAATTTTTTGGATTTTTGAGCAAAAGTATTTTCGGACTCAATTTTCAAAATTTGTATTATTTTTTTATTTATTTTTTTTATTTATGAAAGAAAGACATCTAAGGAGTATTTTAATGACTTATTTTGACCTAAAAGGAAAAGTGGCTATTTTTCAAAAAATTTATTTAAGCAAACAAAGACTCAGTTTTTGCAGATACGGCCTTTCAGCACTTCTGGGAGGAAGATTTTAAAGCTGTGCCCGCAAACTATTTAAAATGACTGAGGGTGGCTGTTCTTGCAAAAACAGCCTTCCGACTTCCCTTTGGGGACATTCGGCTTATTTTAAAACAAGAATGGCATCACCCGACTTATTTTGTATTAAAATTTTGGTATTTTTTGGCTATTTTTGCAAAAGGGTGGTTGGACCCGATGAGGGTTGCCTACGTATCTCACATCCGGTGAGAATCAAACCAGCGTAGTTCGGGCAGATTGGGAATTGAGTATACTAACTCTTTTTTTTTTTTAATAAAACTCAGACCATGGATCTTTAAGGCAAAAGAAAAACATTTTTGATATTTTTTTGATTTTGTAGACTTCTGAAAATTTCGTTTTTTTTATTTTAATTTGAACTTTGGAAATTTTTAAAGTAAAAAGAAAATATTTTTTGTTTGAGTTTTTCAATTGTTTTCTTTTTTTCTAAGGAAAAAAAAATATTTTTGGATTTTGGATGTAACCTCTTAATTTTCGAAAGGGGGACTTCTTTAAGAAAAATATTTTGAATTTCTGAGCTTTTATTTATCTACAAAAGTACTTGTAGAGAAAAGCAAAAATATTTTGGACTTCAATTTTCAAAATTTTTATTGATATTTACAAAAAAAAAAGACTTCTAAAGAAGAAAAGAGTATTTTTGGATTTTTGTTTCTGATTTTTTTTTTGGATTTTTGGAAAAATACTTCAAAATGAAGGAAACCTGTATTTTTGGATTTTGATTTTTATGAAAGACATTAGAAAGAAGGAAACCGTTTTTTAGTTTTAAAAACTTCTTTTTTGTTTTTTTTTTTAAAAAAAATTATCTAAGGAAAGATTTCTGAAGAAAGAAAATATTTTTGGATTTTTTTGAAAATTGGGGTCGGAACCGATGAGGTTTGCCTACGTATCTCACATCCGGTGAGAATCAGACCCGCGTAGTTCGGTCAGATTTGTCAAACCTAATATATTGTTTTTTTGAACACAATCTTTTCTTCTTCTTTTTTTTCAAATATTTCCTTTTTTCATTTTTTTTTCAAAAATCCGGCAGCATTTCGGTACTATTTGGGCATTGATTTTTCAAAACAAATGGTCACCCTTACTTAGTCCTAACACTGCTATTATTCTCAATTTTCTCTCATTATATACAAGCCGGTCAACATGCAAAGCCGAGCAAATAAATGCGCAAGTAGCATGTAAGATGCATCAGGATGGTCAATTCGTTTCAGGTCACCTGTCCTAGACGGACCCAACCCCTGTGTTGAGTCCCCTAAGTCAAATGCACATGATGCAAACAAGCGTCCTACTAGGGATCCGGCATGAGTTTTTGTTCTTCTAGGTTTAAACCCTAGGTTTATTGGTCTAGACCTGGCTTACCCGAGCGGACAACTCGAGCCGAGGGGGAGGCAGCGTACCGGGGATACAGAAGCTCCGCCGGCTTAGCAACTTATCCAAACCTCGTTCTAAATGGGAAAAGACTCTAAACAGAAGAGAAGCTACACGAAGTGCACCCTTCTCCATGATGTAGAAGACTCGGAGAGAGGAAGGGTTGCGCAGCAGTTTATATATACAATTCAACAAATATCAAAGCGGTAAAACATTTAGCACATATAGCATGGAACATGTAGGAAAATAAGATAAGCCAAATATAACAGTTATTCTAAGCTCGAATTCTTGAACCCTGAACCGAAATTCAGGGTTCGTTTCCCCAGCAGAGTCACCAGAGCTGTCACACCTCCTTTTTTACACATCTACCCCGAAGGATAATGTATAAGGGAGTTTTTCCAATTAAAGTGACATTATTCGAAGTGGGATTATTTATTTATTTCAGAGTCGCCACTTGGGATAGGTTTGGCTTTTGGTGTCCCAAGTCACCGATTTATCTTGAATCCCATATCGAGGAAAATTTCGACTTCCCAAATGGAGTCTGCGAACTAGAAATTCTAAGTAAGGAATTCTGTTGACCCGAGGGAAGGTGTTAGGCACCCCCGGATCCCGTGGTTCTAACACGGTCGCTTAAACTATTATAATTGGCTAAAAATCTGATTTTTATACAGTCATCCTATAGTGCAATTTTTAAAATTATTTACCGCTTAATTAATTTTAAGGAAGTTAAACGTCGTTTAAAATATGTTTTTGGATCACGTCACATGAAATGCACCCGGATCCTCGACATATTTTATTCAACGTTTTGGGATTTGGATTTGGGTCACATGAAATGCACACCCGAGTTTAGGAAGGTAAAATTATTAAATGACGAGCCTAAAACAACTAGCGTGTTGATATCTTCGCGGGAAGCCCTGGAAATTTGCTAAATGGCTTACCCGATTTCTAAATATTTTTATAGAAGTAATTAAAGAGGGCCACGCAATTTGTGATTTTATTTGGCGCGGCGCACCTCATTTATTTTAAAGGCCATCCTGAAAGGGTCTATTATTCTCTATTAAAGATTGTCTCTAAAGGCCTAATTAATTAACATTATTAGTAAACTATTATTAAAAGCATTCATGAAATTCGGGCCTCAAGATCAAGTCCAAATTTAAACAAGAAGGAAACCTCTTAATTCAAATTTGCTACTTAAATTGGAAGGCCCAAAACTGCATTGCAAGATTAAACTAATGATTTCAAATAGGAATTCAGGCTTTTAGCATTTTGGGCTTTAAAACCAGCCCAAGAGGGAGGAGAATTCATTTAGCCTTACCAAATAGCTGCCTAACGTTGGGCCTTAAGCAGATTTAGACCCAGATCTTGTTTGAACAAAGGCTGTCATGTTTTGGCTCCTAAATGAGCCCATAACCAATACTGATTTCTATTTGGATCTTAGACTACTGATTTTAATTCACAACGGGGCTTAGTGATTTGTGAACAAATAAACGGTTCTGAATTCTAACCTTGAATCCAATTATCACATGAATATTCAACTCATTTGTATACAATTAGCCGAACATACTGAATCAGAAATCTCAAAAGCCAAATCAATTTCAATCAGTACATTCTAAGGATTTTTATGCGTGAATTGGACCTGTAAATGAACAACTAAACTATCTAACGCATTTAAAACCACAAAGTGCCTGATCTTACACTAATATGAGCATGCAGTCCATTTTGAATTCGATTTCCAACCAGTAGCTTATTCTAATTTTAACTCTCAAATGGACATGATAGCAAATCTGAATTAGCTAACACTACAGCTGACATTTCTGCTAACTACTCATAACAGTTCGGATGTCCAGTCTTTGGTTACAAATGAAGATCTATGATCTCAGAATCAGCTTCAAGTTCATGCTATTTTCTAATTTTAAAATTTAAACTAACACAAAAACTAAACTATACTAAGGCTAATGAATAATCAAAAGTCTAACAGTCCATTTACAATCCAGGTTAATTATAAAATACCATAAGGCCGTAAAACAGTCAGAATTTACAACATAAAAAATCATGCGCCAACTTCATTTCATTTTTCAACTTGAGATCTACATTGAAACGGTTTCAGGGAGTGTACTTGGAAGTTAAAACACAATAAGAAGAAGGATGAATCAGCAAGCAGTAACGAGCAGCAGTTAAACCAATAGCAACAGGATCACCTTCGACCCAAAGCAGTGTCACAGCAACCAGGAATGATTTGCAGAAGGATAAACACCAATAAACCACTGAAAACAGCTCAGACTGAGCCAAACAAACTCGAAATCAACCCGGAATTCTTTGAACTTGAACCAACGAGGTCTGGAAACACTCAAACCATTTTTGACCTTGTATGAACTGAGAATTTGATCTAACTTAACCTAAGAAAACTTACCTAAGAAAACTTCAATGGAACAGTATTTTTGGAGTTTTTGCTATTTTTTGTTTTTGAGTTTTTTTCTTTTTGAAATTTAAGATCTAGAATGATTTTTTTACTCTCAGCTTTCAAACTTCTGTTTTGAATTTTGAAATTCAAATTTTCAGACTCTCCAACTTGTGTGTATTTTTTTTAGATCTCTAAACTTGTTCAATAAGGCAATGGGCATGCCTTTTTATAGGCAAAGCTTAGGGAAGCCCTCATATTTCTATTTTAACCCCTAAGTCCCTCTTTTATTTTTCAGTTTTAGCTAATTAGTCCTTTATTTGTTGGCTTGTTGCCCAAGTTACTGCACTCAAATTCTGATATTACCAACCCCATGTCAACTAGCCTAGACCTTTTAACTTGGTCCAAAGTGACAATAGCTAGTCAATATCAAACTAGAGACTAATCAGCTATAACCAAACAAAGTTTAAAACCGAATCAAACCAACCTATTAACTACTAAAATCAGAATTAAAAGCTACCAATAGCAAATATCGATTAAACATGAATCTAAGAGAATTAATAAGCTTGAATTGACAGAAAAGCAATCAAAGACTGAAAACAAAACAAACCTAAAGCACTGATTGTGAATTATTAAAAGAAGCTAGGCCTAAACTAATTTTATAACAAAGAAATCAAACAATAAAGAAAAGAAAACTTACATTATGCCAGGTTGAACAAAGTTGGATTTTGATTCGAGCCCCGGAATGATGTGAACGTTTGTTCTTCATCAAGAACAAACGAGCACATTGTTTTGTGCCTCGGATCATACCCTGAATTAAGGAAATTGGAAAAACTCGAGCAAATCAGGCTTCTAGGGTTCTGCCACTTCTATGATTTGAAATTCGAGGAGTTCTGGGCATGTTTGAAGGAGACTAAGTAGGGATTTGGACTGAGGGAGAGACGGGGGTTATGGGGTGTTGTTTTGAGGTGGTTTAAAGGCGGCGCCGCCACCGGAAAACAAAGGCGGCGGCTAGGGTTCATGACTTCAAACGAAGATTCGAGGGCTTTGTGCGAGTTTTGAAGAAAAGTGAACTTAGATTTGGAAGGAGGAGGAGGAGAAGGTATGGTGTGAATTTGGGAGCCATCAGCGTAGTTTGTGTCATCGCCGCCGGCGGAGTTGACGGAGAATATTAGGGCGGCTGGTCTCTAGGGTTTGGGAGGGTTAGAGACGGAGTGTGGTCTGAAAGGGGGTAGGTATGGTTCAGACAGTTTTATACTCATTGACCCTAGCTTCTGAGCCGTTGGATCATGTAACCTCGACGGCTCAGATCTGATGGAACCAAAACAATGTCGTTTGGCTTTGGGGGGAGCTGAACCGGACTGGGCTATGATTTGGGCCTGATTTTGAAGTGGATTTGGGGAATATTTGGGCTGGGATCAAGAATTGGCCCAAAATTGGCCAGCCTGATTTTACACTCCCTTTTTAATTCTTCTCTTTTTTCAATTTCTTTTATTTGTTTTTCTTTCTTTCTTCCTTTTCTTATTCAAATTTTTTTTAGATTTTATTGGATAAAAAATTAAAATCGACAAGACCTGATTTAACTCTAAAATTGAACTAACTAATTTTCAAAAATTAAACAAATCCTAGTTTAAAAAGAAAACTTAAGGAACAATCAAAATTAAAAGTAAAACAATGCAAAGGACTATTTTTAATTATTTTCTCTTATTTTTGTAATTTTAATTAACTAATAAAAATGTTAAAATGAGGTCCTAAATGCAATTATGCTATTTTATATTTTATGACTTATATCAATTAATAATGCACACAAAAATGCAAACAAACACCAAATTAATATCCTAAAATTCAAATAATAAAAGAAAAATCCTAATTTTATGAATTCTATAGGAATAATTCAAGCGAGGCAAAAATCACGTGCTCACAAAACAGACTCAGGAAGAGAAAGTAAACAAGACAAAAGGAACAGAGTAGAGGACAATGGAAAGAGATGATTCCTAAACAAAAAACTACAAAGTAGAAACCTATCGGATGTGGATACCAACTCCAATGACCATGACATGCACCTGCGGCCTATTATGTTAAGCAAATCTGATGTTCAGCTCTTGTCGTACCTATTGCCGTGAAACTGGGTTTCAATGCTCCGCTTATCCAATCTGATTCACAATCCTTATTCGACTTGTAGTGCCCGAAGGGTTTTCACCATCAAGCCTCTCTCATTTTGGTCTTTCTCTCAACTCACTATCGCCTTATGGTGCCCGTGAAGGTTTTCACCAATAAGACTCTCTCATTTTTTATTTCTCTCAGCTTTCATCGCCTTGCGGTACCCGTGAGGGCTTTCATCAATAAGACTCTCTCATTTTTTATTTCCCTTGTTTGGACCGAAGTATTGCCCCTGATATTATTCACCTCTACTTGCTCGCCTTGGCATCTCTCGAAGACTGATCGGAAAGTCTTTATCTGGACTGTAATGTGGGATTTTGGATGGGGTTAGAAAGAAAGGGTATCAAAAGGCTCAAAACAATTCAAATAAGTTCAAAATTACAACTTTCGGAATCAAATCTCTTGCACAACCACAACTTCTACCCCAGTTTCTTTTCTTGGGGACTTTTGGATCTTTACTTTAATGAGACCGAACCGTGAGGCTGCCTACGTATCTTTAAAAGGAATCAGGTCGAACGTAGTTCATGTCATAGAAATTACCTTGTTGTTGTGATTTCTCTATTCTTTTTCTTCCTCTTTCTCTTCTTTTCTTTTCTTTCTTCCTTTTCTCTTTTTGTTGTTTTGTTGTTGTTTTTTTTTTCTTTTCTTTTTTTTTCTTTTTCTTTTTCTTCTCTTTTTCTCTTCTTTTTTTCTTTTCTTCTTCCTTTTTTTCTTCTCTCTCTTTTCGTTCTTTTCTTTTCTCTTTTTCCTTTACTTATCTTTCACGCTTGTGTTTCTGATCTTTGCTACTGATTCTGAAAGAGGGGTATGAAAGAAAATAAATAAGGATCAAAGGGGTAACGAAGGATAAGGTGTTTAGATAGCAGAACAAAATGCCTTCGTTATTCCAATCTTCAAAACATGCCAAGCACCAACAACACGATTAAACAAACCAAGAAAAACATTCGTAACATCTTTTGATTGTGCCAGACTTGATAACCATATACACACATTCGCCTTCTTCATCTGTTAAATACAAAGCACCATTGGACAACGCTCTCACTCTCCTTACCACGAACGACCCCTGTCAATTTGGCAAACTTGCCTTTAGCTTCAACCTGATGCGGCATGATCCATTTCAATAGGGTTTCTTTATGTTTATCTGCCCCAGTTTCACACAATTCGGGCTCGAAATGATCTCAAAGTGTCCAAATCTGTTCTTATTTCCCTCAAGTGCCCCTATCATCTTCAAAATTGTTTCAATGCTTCATGGCTAACTTTTTGAGCCCAGGACGAGAATTACGCATGCATGTCATGTCACTAGAGCCAATAGAAAAAGAACTGTGGAAAGAAAAGAGAGCTAAGCAAAAGAAAATGACTAAAAATAACAGAAAACAGGAAATTGTATTAGACAGATGGTGAAACGGTTCGAACAACAAGACAAACAAACTAGATTGGGGTTACAACCCTGGAACAAACCTAGACAGCGCTAAACGAGCTACTACGACTAAACAAACCAGGCAAAATGCAAGGATAGAAGGGTTTGAGTCACAAGACAATATCCGGATTACAACCCTGAAATAACCCGGACAACAAAAATGACAACAAAATAAACCACCAAAAACTCCACTCCGACTGACCAAGAAATGGAACGTCTTTCCAATTACCAAGCACGGCATCTTAGCCACTGAGTTTCGCATCAATATTTCCAAGACCATTATCAACTTTAATCAACAAGTTCCCAAGAGGATTCGCATGCTCCCTGCCACTGTCATTGACCACAACTACCCCTTCTTGAATCATTCCTTCTATTTCCCTTTTCAAAGAGCGGCAGTCTTCAATGCTATGCCCCTGGACATTAGAGTGGTACATGCATCGAACAAAAGGATCAAAGCCTTTCGCATATGGGTCTGGAGTATAGCCGAGGAGCGGCTCAATCAGGCCAGAATGCTTTAACTTTTCAAACAAACTTGTGTAGGATTCTCCGATGGGCGTGAAATTATCTTTTTGCCTTTGTTTCCCTCCATGCCTCAATTTTCTAGGATTGTTGGATGCTTGAAAATGTTGTGAAGGCACATGTGAATTTTGGGATGCTGGTGCTCGCCCTAGGGAGTGACCCGGTGGTTGGACAGATGGCCGGATGTTGTTTGGCGGATAATACTGGGGTGGCTTATGTGGAGTTTAGGGATGTTCACGGGGTCGGTATAGAGGCTGAAAGCATTTAGCAGGAATGCCCACTGGATCATCTTTTCTATTTCTCTTTCTTCCACCCAAACTTACTGGGATATTCTGAATGTCTTTCGTGGTACCTTTCAATGCCGAACAACTCATGATTTTGCCTGATTTGATTCCCTCTTCTACCATGTCCCCCATTTTAACACATCATTGAAATGCTTTCCCAAGGCCGGGATCAAATGACTGAAGTAGGTGGGCCCTCGGGCTTGTAGGAAAAGCTCAACCATTTCTTTTTCACCAATCGGGGTACCGACTCGAGCAGCTTGCTCCCTCCATCTGAGCCCAAAATCCCTAAAGTTATCCTCCAGCTTCTTTTCCATTTTAGATAGGGAGGAGCGGTCTTGGGTAAAGCCTAATTTATATTCAAAGTACCGAACAAAATCTTGAGCCATGTCCCCAATGTAGGCCACTTACCAACATCTTGACGATTATGCCATTCCAAAGCTGCCCCAGTCAAGCTCTTACTGAAATAGGCCATCAACAAGTCATCTTTCTCTCCAACACTTCTCATTTCACTGCAATAAACCTCAGGTGGGCTACCGGATCTCCACACCCATCATACAAGTTAAATTTTGGCACTTTAAACCCCGCGGGCGGGCAAACGTCAGGGGACACAGACAATTCTTTGTAAGCCATGTTACCCTAGTCTCCCATTCCTTGCTTGTTCTTTAAGGACTGTTCTATGCCTTTCAGCTTCTTGGGTATCCCATCTCGCCCTTCTTTTCCTATGACCTTTTCATTTTCAGCATGAAGCTCATCCCGAGGGCTCTTCTTGTATGAGTCTGGAACCTTGTGGGCAACCTCTGCGGGGTAGTATTGGGCATCATGAGCTTTGAGTGGATATTCATTGTTGGGGGTAGTGGATGTGACAGGAGGGCACTTTTGGGAAAAGATAGTTGGAGGATGAGTGATGGAGCTGCTAGGTGGTTGGGAAAGTTGTGATAAGCGGGTGGATCTGGAGAGTATGGAGGATCATCTGGCACTAAGACCGGGGTCTGGGTAAGGGTAGCATCTAAGAATCTAGGTGGTGGTGGGGGTGGTGCCTTCTTAGTCATCCAGGCCTGATACCTGTCCGTCATGTTTTGTCTTAACATCCTTAACTCATCAGCCAAACCAGTGTCCTGTTCAACCAATTGCTTTTGGGCACCGGTATCAACCAACCCAATTCTGTTGTTATCCGCCATTGCCTTTCAACTTTACGTTGTAGAGAAAAGTTACCACCTTAAGAACCACAAACCAACCACCCTTCTTCTTTGTAACAAAAGGAACAAAATGAGATCATCACGTTAGTGTTAGGGCATTTAACAGCTAAAAATATCACATTGCGTGCAGTGCACCTAGCAACAATTAACGGTTTTAGAATGCCTTCAAGGGTCACAAGGTCACTTGGCATCATCCCAATTTTGTTCATCTCAGTCTTCTCTTTTCTTTTCTGTTATGGCACTTCTTGGCTTGCTCATTTTCCCTCCTCTTCTTCTTTTTTTTTTCTCTAATTATCACTCTTTTTTTTCCTCTCATTTTTCGCATCCCATAATTTCACCTCTTTTTTTGTTGATTTTATTTTCTTTTTCCTTTTTTTCTCTTTTCCTTTTCTTTTTTTCTTTTAACAATAAAAAAGATGATTCGATCGAACCCTATGTAGATTGCCTACGTATCATGATGCCGCATGAATCAGATCTTTGCGTTGTTCGATGATCGGGCATAAAGTAAACAAACTAACATTCTCATTTTCTTTTTTTTCTTTTTTTTTCTTTCTTTTTTACCTCAATGACTACTATAACGAGATAAGGGAAGTAAAAGAAACAAATCTCTCTTTCTTTTTTTTTTGAATTTTCTAGACTCAATGATCTATAACGTATTTTAAACTCAAGCTTAACGGATTTTTTTCTCTTTTTTTTTTCCATTTGACACAAATTCTCTATCAAGGAAAAATCCTAGGAGAGAAAAATATTTTTTTGACTTTTTTTTTAGGAAGGAAATCATGTTGTTTTCTTTTCTTCTATGTACAATGTCCTAAAGTTCTAATAAAAATAAAAGGTTTTTTTTTCATTTTTCATTAGTTTCCTAAAGAAGAACCTCAAAAGAAAATCTTTTTGGATTTTTGAAATTAATACCTTAAAGAAAGCTTTTAAAGAGGTACTAAAAGAAAATTCTTTTTCTTTTTTTGAATTTTGGTCCTAATATAGTAGAGGAAATATAAAATAATTTTTATTTTGATATAAAGGAAAACAATCTCAAAAGAAAATATAAAAACGCAAAATTTCTTCTCTTTGTTTTTTTGGATTTTTGACTTGTAACACATTTCCAAATACAAAATAAGAAATATAATAACAAAAGACTAGGCAAACTTAATTAGACTATTACAAACTCTAACATCACCTAAAAGACTGAATAATACTATACAGGACTAGAAAGTAAAACATGAACAATTGACTCAAAAACATAAAATGGCTCCTCGAGCAGCTCCTGAATGCAGTGATCCTGGGGTATCTATCATGCTCAAACTCCGGTAAGTAAATCCACACCTATATGAGAAAACTTAAACCAACACTATGTGAGACAATAACATTCCCTACTGGACACATGCAAGACATGATTGAGGCTATTTTTGCAAAATGGCTTATTTGGCCAAAAGGTGGCTAGAAGTGCAAAATTTGGCTAAGAACCTAAGATTTACTAGGAAGATCGCATCCTATGTGGGTTGCCTACGTATCACGCCCTGAAAGACAAGAATCAGGTTTGCGTAGTTCGGGCAGATTGGATATGGGCGAAAATTAAAAAAATAACTAACTTAGAGAAAACATATTTTTTTGTCTTTTCCTTGAAAATGATGAAACATGCAAACTCTTTTTTGGATTTTCTTTTTCCTTTTTTTTTGATTTTTTGATTTTTGAAAAATGATAAAAAGTGCAAAATCTTTTTGAATTTTTCATTTTTTTTTTTGTCTTTTTCTTGATAAAAATGTGACAGAAAACATAACTAGGCCCTACTTGCTTTATTTTTCACACTTCACCCTCTCTCTTTTTTCTTTTTCATTGTTTCTTTCATTTTTCATTTATTCATTTGCCCTCAACTATCACTGGTCTGCCAAATGACCTTTTACCCTTGAATAAATGTACTCCCTCTGTTCTAGTTTATGTGAACCTATTTCCTTTTTGGTCCGTTCCAAAAAGAATGACCCCTTTCTAAATTTGGTAACAATTCAGCTTAAACTTACAATTCTACTCTTAATAAGAAGCTTTTATAACCACATAAATACTCCGGGGCCCTTTTTGGCTTGTTTAGGACCACAGATTTCAAAAGTCTTCATTTTTTCTTAAACTCCGTGCCCAGTCAAACAGGTTCACATAAATTGGAATAGAGGGAGTAACATGTAGCACATAGAATGCATCAAGATGGTCTGTTATTTTTTGGGGTTTACCTGTCCTAGACGGACCCAACCCCTTCGTTGAGTCCCCAAAGTCAAATGCATATGATGCAAACAAGTGTTCCTACTCGGGATTCGGCATGCGGCTGAGTTATTCTAGGTTTAAAACCTGGTTTTATTTGTTCTAGACTTGGCTTACCCGAGGGACAACTCGAGCCGAGAGGGGGCTGCGTACCGGTAACCAAAAGATCATCCGGCTTTGCAACTTGTCCGAGCCTCGTTCTATTTGGGATATGACAGTAACAGAAAGAAGACACGCCAGCGTGCACTCCTCAGGAGAGAGAAGAGAAGGGTTTCGTAGCAGTTTATATATACAGTTCAGATAATATCAAAGCGGTAAAAAGCAACATTTAGCACATTAGGCCCAAACATGTAATAAAATCAGATAATAAATAAAGCCAAATACAACAATTATTCCAAGCTCGAATTCTGAACCCTGAACCAGACGTTCTGGTTTCTGTTCCCCAGCGGAGTCGCCAGAGCTGTCACACTTCCTTTTTTCCTACACCCCCGCCAAAGGGGTGTATAAGAGAGTTTTTTCAATTAAAGGACAATCGAAACTGGATTTATTTATTTGAAGAATTCAGAGTCGCCACTTGGGATAATTTTATGGTGTCCCAAGGCACCGGTTCAAATCCCGAATCGAGGAAAAGATTGACTCTGTATTACAGTCCGCGAACCAGAAATCCGGGTAAGGAATTCTGTTAACCCGGGAGAAGGTGTTAGGCATTCCCGAGTTCCGTGGTTCTAGCACGGTCGCTCAACTGTTATAATTGGCCTATTATCTGATTTTAATACATGTTTTAGCCTATGGTGCAATTTTAACCGCTTTTATTCATTTTTTAAAGAAAATTGCAACATCATTTAAAATATGTCTTGAACCACGTCACATAAATGCGCCCGCGGTCCGCAACAAATTTTATATAACATTATTGAGATTTGGATTTGGGTCACATAAATGTGCACCCGAGTTTAGGAAGGTAATATTATTAAAATAATGCGCCTAAAGCAACTACACGTTTTTAACTTTACAAGGGCCATGGAAATTCAACTAAATGGCAGGCCTTGATTTCTAAATTGATGAATGAGAACATTAAATTCACGTACCAAAATATTTCAGAAAGGATTTCCAAATTTACTCCTAAACTTTGATTCATAATTTTAAAAAAAATCTCCTCTGTGCTACTTCAAGCTTGAGCTACGTTAGTCAAAAATGAAAATACGTGAGGTTTGCTAACTACTTTCGTCCCTTTTTATGTACTCAATTTGGCAGGTGATGAAATTTAACAAAAAGACAAACTTTACAAATATTTATATGACTATAACTCATTACATCAATAAAAAGTTTATAAAATACTCTAAATAAATAAATATTATTTTTTATAGACAAACGATAAGTGGCGGACTTTTATACAGTACATTCGATAGTTACTCGTATTTTACACAAAGTAGCACTGATCCACAAATCTTAGACAATAAACAAACATAATTAAATAGAAGGCTAATATCATTCTTATCACTACCATTAACACAATAAATAAGAGAAGGATAAGGATTGAACCTCAATTTCTTACAACTATATTCTGTGTTTGAACGTGCAAAGAAGGTCAGCGTGGTAAACCAACCAGCAAACTCGTAAAAGAAAAACAACAGGTGCAAATCGACCGGAAACCACGGACGGAAACTCAAATCGGCAACTTCGCGACTGAACACAGGCCCCAAGAAATTAGATTGTCACCAAAGTAAATGCAGAATCCAGTGGTTGAGCGACGAATTGTTGGACAACCAACCCCGTATAAGACTAACAAAAAAAAGTGTTGAGATAGGGCGCCTCACATGTACTGGAAATAAGCTGACGGAAAACATGTATATTGGGTCAGATCCGTCATCCTCGTCGCAGCAGCAATAGAGAAAACGAATAGACGAGGGAGGAAGGAGAACAATAGCCATCGCCGGAGCTCCGTTTGGTTGCTGCTGTATGTTATGAGTGTGTTTCGCTGGTTTTGGAATGGAGAAGGAGAGGATCGCTGGGGGTGGGGTGGGTTTTTTTTGGTTCTTGCGGCTGCTGGGGTCTAGGGTTATATTTTGTGTTTTTTGCTCATTAGTCCCTAGGTCTTTTTGTGTAAAGTCCTTAAGATTTTTTTATTTATTTTTTGTTCCAAAGAATAATCTAGAAGGGTCCCTAGGGTTAGCTTAATGGGTATTGGGTATTGGGCCAACAATTGGACTCTAAAACTCTTAAAATTGTGGTCTAACACCTTAATTGACTCTTTTTAAAATAAGATAGAAATACTACACAATGCCAAAGCTAATCCTAATTAATTAAACTAAACATGAAATGATTTTTGTGTTTTCGAAATTATATAAAGATAAAAATAAGGTACTATTTTTATTTTATTTTTAAATTTATGAAAAATACATAAACTAAAATATTTTTTTGCAATTTTCATTTTTCTTGTAATAAAATAAAGTAAAAGAGTCAAAATGAGTTAAAATAGCTATATTAAGCCTAAATTAAATATTTACGTGCTAAAATGTAAAAAATCTTGGGGAGGGTCAAAAATCACATGTCTACAGGGCCCACGTCTCGGAGTCAGATAAAAGTCACAATTTATGAACACACATTCACTCACGAGTCTAACCATACCAAATTCTCTCAAATCCGATACCAAAATCTCGATCAAAACCCCAAAATTCGGCCTAAAAACTTTTCTCAATTATTCCCAATTTTCCACCTCAAATCCGAAATTAAATGATGAAATCAAGCATAGATTAGTGGGATATAATCATAAAGGAGTTAGGAATCATTACCCAATAACTTCCTCCGAAAATCTCTCCAAATTTCGCCTTCTACCGAGCTCTCAATCAAATTTTGTGTTATGAACTTAAACCCTCGTTTTTGAATTTTAAATTTTGCCCAGGTGCGTTCTTCTTCGCGAATGCGACATTACCATCGGGAACGCGATGAAAAAGATTCCATTGGCCCAAAATTCCTCCTTCGTGAACGCGATGGGCCTCTCGCGAACGTGTACCTTTCACTGACGGACCCTTCGCGAACGCGGGAACCTCTTCGCGAACACGTAGGCTTAAGGTCCCACACCTTCACAAATGCGGAAACAACATCGCGAACGCGAAGAACAACTTAGCTGCCTTTCCCAGATGCTCTACGCGATCGCGAGACCCCTCTCGCGAACGCGATCAAGGATTTTTCTGCAACAAAACACAACAAATCTGCAGCTTCTCTAAGTCCAAAAATGACCCGTTAAGCATCCGAAACATACCCGAGGCCCCGGGACCTCAACCAAACACACCAACCAATCCGAAAACACCATACAAACTTAGTCGAGCACTCAAATCAGATCAAACAATGCTAAAATCACGAATCACCCTCCAATCCAAACTTTAAGAACTTGGAACTTCTAAATTCTACAACCGATGCTGAAACAACCCAAAACATGTCCGATTGACCCCAAATTTTGCACATAGGTCATATCAACACTATGGACCTACTCCAACTTCCGAAAATGGATTCCGACCCCGATATCAAAAATTCAACTACCGGCCCAAAACTCCAAAAATTCGACTTTCGCCATTTCCAGCCTAAATGAGCTACGGACCCCCAAAACACAATCTGGACACGCCCCTAAGCCCAAAATACCAAACGGAACTGAAGGAATCGACGGAATTCCATTCCAGAGTTGTCTTCACACAGTTCCGACTACAGTCCAAAGTCTAAGACTTAAGCTCCCATTTAGGGACTCAATGTCCCAAAACATTCCGAAACTCAAAACGAATCTTCCCGACAAGTCACAATAGCAGAAATAGATACGGGGAAAGCAGTTAATAGGGGATCGGGGCTCTAACTCTCAAAATGACTGGCCGGGTCGTTACATCCTCCCTCTCTTAAAACAATTGTTCGTCCTCGAACGAGTATAGATACATACCTAAAGTGGTAAAAATATGAGGATAACGGCCGCGCATATCCTGCTCGATCTCCCAAGTTGCCTCCTCGACCGACTGACCCCGCCACTGAACCTTTATTGATGCAACGTTCTTTGACCTCAGCTTCCGAACATGCCTGTCCAAAATAGCCATTGGCTCCTCAACATAAGATAGATCCTTGTCCAACTGGACTGAGCTGAAATCCAACACGTGAGATGGGTCATCGTAATACTATTCCGGAGCATCGGAACATGAAATACCGGATGGATTCCTACTAGGCTAGGAGGTAAGGCAAGCTCATAAGCAACCTCCCCAACACGCCGCAACACTTGGAAAGGACCAATAAACCTTGGGCTCAGCTTGCCTTCTTTCCGAACCTCATAACATCTTTCGTAGGCGAAACCCAGAGCAAGACCCGCTCTCCGACCATGAATGCCACATCGCGAACCTTCCGGTCCGCATAACTCTTCCGTCTGGACTGGGCTGTGCGAAGTCTATCCTGAATCACCTTAATCTTCTCCAAGGCATCCTGAACCAAGTCCGTACCCAATATTCTAGCCTCGCCCGACTCAAACCAAACCACTGGGGATCGACACCCCCTACCATACAGATCCTCATACGATGACATCTGAATGCTAGACTGATAACTGTTGTTGTAGGCAAACTCTGCAAGTGGCAGGAACCTCCAAACTCCACCACACACGCATGGAGCATATTCTCAAGAATCTGAATAGTGCGCTCGGACTGCCCATCCGTCTGAAGGTGAAATGTTGTGCTCAACTCCACCCGAGTACCCATCTCCTGTTGTACGGCTCTCCAGAACCGTGATATAAACTGCGTTCCCCGGTCAGATATGATAAATACCAGTACACCATGAAGTCTGACAATCTCACGAATAAAAACTCGAGCCAACTGCTCGGAAGAATAGGTAGTCATCACAGGAAAGAAATGAGCTGACTTGGTCAGTCTATCCACAATCACCCAAACTTCCACTGTGTCCGTGGGAGTCCAACAACAAAATCCATAGTGATCCACTCCCATTTCCACTACGGAATGTCTAACTTCTGAAGCAATCCACCCGGTCGCTGATGCTCATACTTCACCTGCTGGCAATTAAGACGTCGAACTACATATTCCACTATGTCCTTCTTTATTATACGCCACCAATAATGCTGCCTCAAGTCCTGATACATCTTCGCGACACCTGAATGAATATTGTACCGCGATCTATGAGCCTCCTGAAGAATCAACTCATGCAAACCATCTACATTAGGCACACATAGCATGCGCTGCATTCTCAATGCACCATCATTCCCAATTGTGACCTCCTTGGCATCATCGTGCCGGACCGTGTCCCTAAAGATAAGAAGATGGGGTTCATCATATTGACGCTCCCTGATACGGTCATAAAGAGAAGACCGAGAGACCACACAAGCCAATACTCGACTAGGCTCAAAAATATCCAATCTCACAAACTAGCTGGCTAAGGCCTGAACATCCAACGCAATAAGCCTCTCTGCTGCCGGTAGATAAGCTAAACTCCCCAAACTCTCTTCCCGGCAACTCAAAGCATCAGCCACCACATTGGCCTTCCCCAGGTGGTACAAAATGGTGATATCATAATCCTTAAGAAGCTCTAACCACCTCCTTTGACGCAAATTAAGATCCTTCAACTTGAACGGATGCTGCAAACTCCGGTGATCAGTGTAGATCTCACAAGGGAAATCGTACAAATAGTGCCTCCAAATCTTCAAGGTATGAACAATTGCAGCTAATTCAAGGTCGTGGACAGGATAGTTCTTTTCATGCACCTTCAGCTGTCTAGACGCGTAGGCAATCACCCTACGGTCCTGCATCAACACCGCGCCAAGGCCAACTCGCGACGCATCACAATAAACTGTATAAGACCCTAAACCTGAAGGCAATACTAATACTGGGTTGTAGTCAAAGCTGTCTTGAGCATTTGAAAGCTCTCCTCACACTCTTCCGCCCGCCTAAACGGAGCACCCTTCTGGGTCAGCCTGGTCATGGGTGCTGCAATAGATAAAAATTCCTCAACAAATCGACGGTAATAGTCCGCCAACCGAGGAAACTCCGGATCTCTGTAGCTGAGGATAGTCTGGGACAACTTTGCACTGCTTCCACTTTCTTCGGATCCACCTTGATCCCTTCACTCGATACCACATGACCCAAGTATGCCACAGAATCTAACTCGAACTCACATTTTGAGAACTTTGCAAATAATTTCTTTTCTCTCAAGGTCTAAAGCACTGTCCTCAGGTGCTGCTCATGATCTTCCCCAACTCCGGGAGTACACTGGATTCTCATCAACAAAGACAATGACGACGAGTCAAGATAAGGCCGGAATACAGTATACATCAAATGCATAAATGCTGCTGGGCGCTGGTCAGCCCAAATGACATAACAAGGAAATTGTAATGACCATACTGAGTCCTGAAAGACGTCTTTGGGATATCTGGCTCCCGAATCTTCAACTGATGATAACCTGAACGCAAGTCAATCTTGGAAAACACTCGGGCACCCTATAATTGATCAAATAGGTCATCAATACGAGGCAAGGATATCGGTTCTTCACTATAACTTTGTTCAACTAGCGATAATCAATGCACGTACGCATAGAACCATCCTTTTTCTTCACAAACAAGACAGGAGTACCCCAAGGCAATACACTGGGCCGAATGAAACCCTTATCAAGCAATTCCTGCAACTGTTCCTTCAACTCCTTCTACTTAGGAGGGGCCATACGGTAAGGAGGAATTGAGATGGGCTGAGTGCCCGGCAACAAATCAATGCCAAAATCAATATCTCTATTGGGTGGCATGCCCGAAAGATCAGCTGAAAACACATCAGGGAAATTTCTCACTACTAAGACTGAATCAACTGTAGGGGTATCAATACTGATATCTCTCACATAAGGTAGATACGCGTGACACCCCTTCTCAACCATTCGCTGAGCTTTAAGAAATGAAATAACTTTTCTAGGAGTGTAATATAAGGTACCCCTCCACTCTAATCACGGTAAACGTGGCATAGCTAGCGTCATGGTCTTAGCGTGACAATCAAGAATAGCATAATGTGGCAACAACCAGTCCATGCCCAAGATAACATCAAAATCTACCATGCTGAGCAATAATAAATCGGCTCTAGTCTCAAAACCACTAAAAGTAATCAAACACGACCGATACACGCGGTCCACAATAAGAGTATCTCCCATAGGAGTAGACACATAAACAGGGGAACTCAAAGAATCTAGAGATACGCCCAAATGCAGGGCAAAATAAGAGGACACATAGGAATAAGTGGAGCCTGGATCGAATAGAACCGATGCATCTCTATGACAGACTGCAACAATACTTGTAATGGCAGAATCAGAAGCAACGGCCTCTGTACGAGCAGGAAGAGCATAATATCTAGCCTGGCCTCCCCCTCTACGGCGACCTCTATCGCCCCAACTTCCACCTCGGGCTGGCTGAGCAGGTGGGGTGGCAGCTAGTGTTGTAATCATAGCCTGAGGACCTGGTGAAGCACGCTGTGGCTAAGAAGTCTGTGAAGGTGCACCCCTCCTAAGTCTGGGGCAATCCCTCACCATATGGCGAGTATCGCCACACTCAAAACAAGCTTTGGGAGGACGTGGCGACTGTGACTGGCTCGGGCTAGGTCTGCTGGACTGACCGCTAATGGCACCCTATGTAGGAGGCACACTAGATACTGGAGGTGCTTAATAAGGCCTATGAGGTCTAGGAGGAGCTGGAATGCTACTGGCTGCTGGAAGAGCTGAATGAACGGGGCGAATCACATAACCCCTACCATGATGAGCTGCAGCTGGGGCACATGCACCAAAATAATGGCTCGACTCTCAAGACCTCTTGGCCTCTCTCTCCTCCCTATCCCGAGCAAGCATTCCCTCTATTTTCCTAGTAATACTCACGACCTACTGATATGCGATATACATCTCTAACTCCCGGACCATGCTAGTCTTGATGCTGGGAATGAGCCCCTAAATAAACCAGCGAACCCTCTCTCAAACTGTAGAAACCAAGGACGGTGCATGTCTAGCCAAGTCACTAAAACGGACGGCATTCTAAAATAGTAATAGTACCCTGGCGCAACTGCCCAAACTCCGCGCGCCATGCGTCCCAGAGGTTCTAAGGGACATACTCTCTCAAATACATGTTGGAGAACTGAGTCCATGTAAGGGAAGCTGCCTCAGCCGAACTGTCCAACTCATAAGTACGCCACCACTAATAGGCTGCTCCTCGAAGCTGGAAGGCAGTGGAAGAAACCCCACTTGACTCTGCTATGCCCATAGTGCGGAGGATACGGTGGCACTACTCCAAAAATCCCTGAGCATCATCTGATGCTAGACCGCTGAATGTAAGAGGGTCGTACTTCTTATACCTCTCGAGCCTCCGCTGCTCCTCCTCTGAAGCTTCTGCCCTACCCTCGGGCTGAACTGGGGCTACAGGTGGTACCGGTATAACCTCTGAATTTGATCAACCTGAACTCGTTGATCTGGGGTGCGGGTGGCGGGAGTCTTTTCTCACCTGAGATGTGGCTGCAGCAAGGGGAATCAACCCTGCTTGATCTAGAGTATTGTACATGCTCATGATTTGTGCAAGGGTCTTCTGGAGAGCTGGAGTAATAGTAGTAGGCGTATCGGGTGCCCGTGCTCCAATTGGAGTTACTGGTGGCTCCTCTGCAGCAGCTCGCGCGGGTGCTCTGGCTGCACCACGTGCACGTCCTCGGCCTCTACCCTGGCTCGGCCTCGAGCAGCTCCAGCAGAGGGCGCGGGTGCCTGGTCATCTCCGGTAGCACGTGTCTTCACCATCTGTGAGAGAATAGAATCAAATGAAGTCAATAATCTCACACGACAAGGAATCAAATGAAGTGGAATTTTCTTAACAGTTCTATAGCCTCCCGAAGATAAGTACAGACGTCTCCGTACCGATCCGCGAGACTCTAATAAACCGGCTTGTGACTCACGACTCCTATAAAACCTAGAGCTCTGATACCAAGTTGTCACGACCCAGTTTCTCCCACCGTGAACTGTCGTGATGGAACCTAGTCTCTACGACTAGGTAAGCCTAATATTGCGTAAATGAAATTAAAACACAACCATGCAGCTAAGAGTTTCTAACTGCTGTATACATTAATGTCAGAAGATTGCTTCCTCCTTCAGGTGCGTTTGTGGAAGATCTTGCTCCTTTTGATGATGAAGATCCAAAAATAGGGGTTGATACGAATGGCACTTCGGGTGCTTGTTGTCCTAACGAGCTTGCTTTACTCATCGTAACTGGTCCAAAACTTTCGAAGGTAACATCGAGGATGCTTTCCTCATCAACATAGAACCTGGAATTAGCAGCCTTAGTGGAAGTTGAATTGGAGTTGATTTTCTTTGAAGCCATTTCAATGTTCTTCAACTTTGGTTATTGAAAAGTTGAGATAAGAGGTAGAGATTGTCCCACTGAGCGTGCCAGAATTTGTAGACAATAAATTTGCGTCAAGAAAATAAAATCAAGACCAGAAAATATTGCAACAATCATAGTATTTGATTTTAACTATACCTGTTAATCGGGCTGGGCTGCACCGTTCACAGCCCGGTTCGACCCGGTTCAGCCCGGGTGATCCCGGTATTGTAGGGGGTAGGGACGGGCTAGGGAGGGTTGGGCGGGGAGCGGGCTTGAACGAACAAAATTTGGTAACCGGTGCCCCGGAACCCGGTTAGCCCGGTTACCGTTGCACTTTTTTTTTAATTTGTAGATCGTTGTCAACGGTTAAATTCAAAAATGACCGTTAGGCAACGGCCATTTTTTGCAGAAGTGTCCATTTCGGCCTATCCCCTTAAGAAAATAGCCCTGCACCCCTAATAATTGATATATTACAATTTTAACTGTTTAAAAACTATAAATAGCCCCCCTTCTTCTTAATTTTTCTCGCAATTTACACTCTTACTACTCTAATTCTCTCTCAAGTCTCAGTTCTCTCTTGATAATATTGATTATTGCTCTTAAATTCTCAATTACTTATTATTTCAAGTTTCATCAAATATTTACTTTAGTCACTAAAAAATTATAATTATCAAATATCAAGTATTCAAGTGATGTGTGGTATCAAGTATCAGTCTATCAACTGAATTTTGATCAAATTTAGTGCGGCATTCGGAATCCTAGTACACTCGTCTATCTCTTTCTCTTCTATGGTGTATATTTTTATTTTATTATTTAGAATTATTAATTTAATTTCTTAATTTAATTTACATAATGGATATATTAAGAGCAGCCAAAAGAGCATGCACTAGTAGGGGTGATAGTATTAAGAGTAAAACTTCTAAAAAATCAAGAAGTGGTGCTGGTTCTTTTAGTAGCTTTACACATATTTCTGAAAGTTCACCTGAAAATTTAAATATAGATTATGAGCGAATTCAAGAAAATTATGGTATAGATGATGATTTAGATGATAATTTAGATGATATTCAATCACCTGATAATCTTGAAACACCACCAGCTACACTTGGTAATGCTAGTCAAACTCAAAATACTAGGGGTGGAGGTTGTAGTAATACAGGTAGGCCTCCCCTCCCTACTAAGAGGAATCAAAGATTCAGAAGTAAGTGTTGGAATTTTTTTGAAAGACTAGAAGAAGATAAAAATTATGTAAGATGTCAAATTTGTAAGGAAGTTTATAAACATGAGACTGGTGGTAAGGGAGGGAGAACGGGTCAACTTCGTAAGCACATGGTAGATAACCACCTTATTGCATGGGGTGTTAATGAGGAAGATGGGCAATAAAAACTTAACCCGGGTACTGGCGGTTTAATGGGTAAATACGATATAGCGAATGATCGGGAAGAATTAGCTAAAACGATTATTTTAGGTTGTTTACCTTTTAGTTTTACTGCTTCACCATATATTGTTACTTATATTCAAAGAATTTATAACCCTTTGTTTAAAGGTATTCCTAGAAGTACTTGTAGAGCTGATATCTTTAGGCTTTTTGGACAATATCAAACATATATCCGTTATTTGTTCGCCAGTAATTCTTGTAGAGTTTCTATTACTTCTGATATTGGTCGTGCTGTAATGGAAATGATTATTTGACTGTTATATGCCATTGGATAGATGATAATTTTGTATGCAAAAACATATTATTGCTTTTAAATATGATGAAGATCAAAGCCATACTGGTGCATTTATAAGTAATATTATTCATGAAGTTGTTATATTTTATAATCTTGCAGAAAAAGTTTTGTGTATATCATTTGATAATGCTTCTAACAACAATTTTGCTATTACAATATTAAAATTGCATCTACATCCACCACTTCCTAAAATATTTCATGTTAGATGTGCATGTTATATTTATAATTTAGTTTTGAAGAGTGGCCTTGAATTATTTAGAGATGAGATCACTTCAGTTAGGAGAGTTGTTGGTGTAATTCAAGGTAGTATAGAAGAGCTTACTATACTACTATTGCAAATGGTTTAGTTCATATGGCGAGGCTTCAGATTTCTGAGGACATGACACTTGATAGGAAGATGTGGAGGTCGAGTATTAGAGTTGTAGGTTAGGAGGTAGTTGAGTCTTGCCTTACTTCATGCCATTATGGGACTAGTCTGGTAGGGTTTTTGTCTAAGATAGCTAGTGGCAATGTTGTGTCTTACTATTTCGACTTTCAGTGCATGACCTATTTAATAGCTATCGCTTTTGCTTTGCTTTGCATCTTTCTTCTGGATTTCATGTTGTTCCTATTTTACCTATAATTTCTATGGTGATACTAGTATTGTCTCCTTTTGTCTTTTTATTTCTTGAGTCGAGGGTCTTTCGGAAACAACCTCTCTACTCCTTCGGGGTAGGGGTAAGGTTTGCGTACACACTACCCTCCCCAGACCCCATTAGTGGGATTTTACTGGATTGTTGTTGTTGTTGTTGTTGTTGCTATTGAAGTGCTAGATTAAATGCATTTAAGAAAAATATGTACAATATGGACTAAAACCAAGACTCGTGCCTGAAGAAATAGTTACGAGGTGGAATTATACTTATTTATACTTAAGATGTTATAAATATAAAATGCCTATAACTGAAGTTGCTAATTCTCATTGTACCGATCCTAACCATTTGTTAACATCTAGAATTTGGGATGTCATTGAAGATGTTGTAAAAAATTTACAAAAATCTTATGTAGCTACACTTGAGTTTTCTAGAGCTTATTATACTACTATTGCAAATGGTTTAGTTCATATTGCTGAAATTTCTCTTTTACTCCATAATTTGAAGAAGAAAGAAGGATATACTTCTGTTGTTGAATCTATGCTAGATAAATTTAAAAAAAAAATTCTATCCAATTCCCCCTATTTACCTAATTGGTGCTATTTTAAACCCTTTCTATCAAAATGGTAACTTGTCGCCAATTAATCACTACTTTATATGTTTATATGGATAGTGGACCAACTGAAACTCTTGATATTGAAACTTGTGTTTATGATCTACACAAACATTTACAAACTTTATATAACTAGTATGCTAACATTGTTGATGCTTCTGCTGCTATAGATGCAAATATTCCTTCAAGTTCAGTTTCAACATCTGGAACCGGTGCTTTGGAGGACAATGATGGTGTTGAAGATTATTTAATTTGGTCTATAAGAGAGCATCAACAAACCAGTAGCAAGAATATTGATGAACTCCAATTCTACTTGCAAAAGTCAACCGAGACCCTCACAAAGGAATTTCTACCGCTGGTTTGGTAGAGGAGCAACTCGAATCAATTTCCTATCCTTTCGGCCATGGCTCGAGACGTGCTAAATGTGCCGATTTCAACAGTCGCATCAGAGAGCTCATTTAGCCAAGCAAGATAGCAACTAGGAGATACCCGTCATTCATTGGGCAGCAACGCTTTGGAAATTCTAGTGTGCTTCGGAGATTGGACAAGATCAGAACGGCGAAATCAAGGGCGTGAAGAGGTAGATGAAATGAAGGACCAAGAAATTGGAGATATAATGGTTTATGGTTCCGATTCAAGCAATGCCGGAAATCAAGAACCTCATGTTGACATGGATGAACTTACAAAAATGTTGCAAAGCATGTGATGTACTCTTTCTTATTTTTTATAATTGTTGTAAATTTTTAATTTGCAAGTTCGAAAATAAAAAAGTCAAAGTAGAACTTGCAAATTAATTTGAAGTATTATTTATTATTAAATGAAAATATAAAACGAAAGCCTTCGGAGTTTGATCCTTACATATTGTCTAAACCTTAACAGTTTGCAAACACTTAAGTATCAATAACATTGAATAAGAAAAACAAAATATAATTTTTTTTTAAAAAAAGTAGCCCAGCCCGGTCCAGACCCGTTAAGCCTGAACCCGGACGGGACCACCAAAACCCGAAAAATTCCAGCCACTACCAGCCCGGAACGATAACCGGACGGGCTATTTTTTTCGTGTCTAGCCCAGAACAGCCCGCCCGATTAACACGTATAATTTCAACTAATATGAGTGTAAAATCTCTATGAATCCTCTCATTCTTCTTTCCAATAGTAAATAAACTCAAGGGCCTTTGAGCTTGATCTTTAATATGTAGTTGTTGCCACGAATGATGATCTTATTCTTAAGCTCAAGCTTGATTGCTTGAACTTGAACTTGATTTTGTTCTTCGTTCTTGAGCTTGAACTTAATTGCTTAAACTTGGACTTGATTGCTTGAAGCTTGAAACTTGTGGAGGAATTTGCAGCATTTGATCCACGAGCTTTTTATTGCTTCTTATTATAACTTCTGGTGTCTTTTCTGGGTTATGAAGACCCCTATTTATAGTTGTGGGAGGGAAGAGTTATGATAAGAACAAACTCTTTCTGACCAATGAGATTGAAGAGTGACAAGGCCGCATTTAATTGGCCAGAACATGTCACTTGCACACGTGACGCGGTTTCATTGGCTTTTTAATTTGGCTTGGCATGCCTTGTCATTTTGACACGTGACATGATCCTATTGGCTCTTTCGTTTGACTTGGCGTGCCACGTCATTTGACACGCGACACTGGGCCTCCAGGAAGATGACATCTTGGGCTTAACGAAGTGGGCCCATCATTCGTAGCCCAATTAAATAGGATAGCCCAATAATATTGGACCTTTATTAAAATCAGTTTAATTAGAATTAAATAACTAAGTCAATATATATTAGCCCATAATATTTATTTAGGCCCAAATATATTTAATTGTTTTACGAAACTTAGCTCAAAGTAATAATATAAAACAAGAAGATAGACAACAATGTAGAGAGAAAAAGAGAAGAGAATCTATTTCTTCCATGTATTCAAGTGTATACAATGTGATGCCCAAACCCTCAATTTATAGGATGATATAGGTAATACAAAGGGACTCCATAAATATGGTATTAACTATTGAGAACATGGGGGAAGATCATGGAGGTGTGGGAGTTACATCCATAATGGTAAGAAGTAGTGGGGATTATCTACATAATGGAGAAGAGTAGTGGGAGTTATATTTGATTAGTGGACATCCATATAAATATGTATTTCATAACACTCCCCCTTGGATGTCCATAGATAATGTGCCTCGTTAAAACCTTACTAAGAAAAAACCATGGAGGAAAAAATCTTAGTGAAGGAAAAAGAGTACGCATATCTTGTAATACGCATTTCTTGCTGCCTCATTAAAAACCTTGTCAGGAAAACCCAGTGGGATAAAACCTTAGCTAAGGGAAAAAGAGTACAGCGCGTATTTGCCTCCCCCTGATGAAAATATCACTTTATTTCTCGGAGACGCCGAATTCCAAGCTTGTATAACAACTTCTCTAATATTGAGATCGGTAATGCCTTCGTGAATTATTCCGCCAAATTATCACTTGAAGGAATTTCTTGAACATCTATTTCATCATTCTATTGAAGATCATGTCTGACAAAGAACTTTGATGAAATATATGATTTATTCAGTCTCCTTCAATATTCTTCTTTCAATTGAGATAAGAAAACATCAGCTTCTTCATTATTATTGGAATCTTCTCTTCAAAGAAAAGTCACACATCTTGTGAAATGATAATATGACAATTCCTCACATACAAATAGATTGTTTGAAGAACGGACTTCAATAAATGCCTGCATTTGCATAAACCACAAAACCTTGACAATATTTGTTAGAATAAACAAATCTATATCAAGGATTCTTTTTGCAATATAATACTAATCATATTTCAATATCTCCATATAGCCTTTATACTCTCAGCAGTTGGGACTATTCGTCCAAACTTCATATTTTTCAGATGAAGTCAATTTTCATTTCATATTTTTTATTTGGCCAATCATTTATCTGTCCAAATTCCATGATAGATTTGAGCTCAAGATCCTCGTCAATATTAATAATATTGAGCGCTACATTATATTAACAACATCGTCGACGATCATTTTACATCGGTTCCATCATCGCACAATAAAGACATAACTTATCGAGATCTCATTATTTTCAGGTACCTGAGCCTCTCCCATGAGGTCTTATAAAATGTTATGTCATGGTGCTCTTATAAAACACTTGCCTCCTTATTATGACCACCTTGAACATTTGCTCCCTCCTTCTTCAAGGAGTTTTATCTTTGGAACCGATTTGTCTATTATGCTTCATGCGTGCCATAAACTCTATCCATCATAGACGTTATTCTATTTGGAGCATTAGCAGCTGGAATATGACATTTAGCTTTGGGTCAGCAATGTGCCTAGAAATATTTTAGAAATGAATTATCACTTGAACTTCAAGTTCACATTTTCTTGTACGAGGATCTAGATGTATTCATAATAATTCATTTCACGTATCACTTTTTCAGCTGCCCATTTTCTCCCCCTAATGTCGGGATCACCAACACATTTTCCAACCTTCTTTGGGAACCCATATTTGTGCATTGTGGCGGCACAATTAAATCATATAGCACATCCATATTTCTAGATGGGAATATTTGGTTCCTGACCGTGAACCAATTGTGATGGGGAGAATTTATCATAACTTGTTGGCTAGATGCGTACAAGTGCTATTGTATATTAAATAATACACCTCATACCAAATTTTTATTTGGGAGTTTTGTTCTCATAACCAATGGTTTAACTATAATTGGAGGCATACAATTTCTGCTAAACCAACTTGGATTTAAACCAGCATTATCAAGATAAATTATCATATATATTCTGGAACTGTGCTCTAATAATTTGAGCAAACAACCTTGGAAAACCAAAGTGCAAGTTGATAACAAACGCACATGTGACCATACAATAGATGCATCTATTAAAATCATATAATAGTAAACGATCCACATGGCAGGTGACTGGGCCCATATATATATCACCTTCTATTCGTTCCAGAAATCAAGGGATTCAGTCCCAACCTTAACTGGTATATCATGAGAATAAGCAGCACAAGAGAATTCTTGAAGAATCTTCTATTTCTTCAATGTATGCCAATGTGAATTCTCAATTAATTTTCGCATCAATAAACCGGGATGGCCAACCGGTCATGCCAACTGATATTTATTTCAGTAAACATTTAATTTACTATGGCATGTGATTTCATATCATGCTTATACATCTGTAGTACAAATAGAAGAAAAGTCGGGTAACCTTTCATATTTACCCGGTATGTTATAGCAATATGAAGATAATCGATCTTCTTTTCATTTATAGTCTCAATATGCCAACCACTTTGGCTAATACATTTGAAACTCAAAAAGTTTCTTTTGAGACTTACTACAATATCAATGTCATGAACAATTTCATTCATCCGGATAGTAATAAATTAGCTTTTCGGGAGCTCTTAATTGATTTTGTACTACAAGATCTTTTGTCACACCATCCATATGGTGAATGTCTCCTTCACGGAGAAAATCATATCATAATAATTGTCATGGTCAAAATCATCATAAGCAAAATCATTTCTTGCTTTACTTTTGCCTTTAATAACCTTTTATAAGGCATGTCACAATATTTTTTGCCGTATCACATGTACGCGACCAATGACATATTCATTATCTTTATTTCTCTCAAACCTTCCTTAGAGGTGAGCTGTAGTATTTATTCAACCATGCATAAATACATTCTTGTACATAATTTGTATCACATATATATTTTCACACTCACTTCTGGAATAAGTGTGCATTTACAATGTTTATCACAAGCCGCATTCTTTCAAAAAATGGACTATAATCGTCTAAATGTGCCTTATATTTACACACCAAATTGATACACATTTCCTTCACCTTTGAAGGATTATTTGAGAACCCTTATTGTTCTCCTTTTTATAATTACCATAATGATGACTGTTATTATTTGATCTTTTGGCACGCCCACGTTCATTAGTCAACCACTTGTCTTTATTTAGACTTATTATGCACAGCTATCACATTCACTTCAAGAATGGAGCAAATCAAGTGGGACAAGCTTCATGCCTTTTCATGAAAAATACATTATTTTCTTTAGTCATCATTATATCATCAATATGGTGCATTGGGACTCAAACCCAATGCCTTACCCATATAAAGACATGTTAGGCCATAACGAGTTGGGACTCGAACCCAACTTTTACAATCATGGATCATCAGGATTCAAAACCCGATGTCTTATCCTCATGGTGCGTTGGGACTTGAACCCACCGTCTTATCCTTATATAATGTTTATCACAAATGGTCTGATTCACATCAGGAATGGAATATAATTTTATGTAGCCACAGAGTAAAATCTATCATAAAAATAAGCAAAATAGAAATGATAAGAACTATTATCAATAAAAATATGATAGAGTACAAACTCGTGTACTAGTATCCTACATATAAACATGCCAATAAGAGAGTCACCATGTAGCGTTATTACTATGTGATGTATTAATGCAAACTAATGCATGATGATTAAATAAAATACACACAAGAATTGAAACACATAACTAAATATACTTAACTTAAAAAAACAAATAATCTTAAGTAATAACTATTGCTAGCATATTCTGTTTTAATACAGATGATGTCAAAATAGGCTAGTAAAACATAATGATATCACTTTGTCAATTATCAGCATAAAAATGTTGCATCTAATTAGATTAGGTCATCGATCTTAAAAGTCCTCGTTAATACATAACATGACCAGAATGCTTTTTAATGTTTCACAAAGATCTTTTAATATCATAGAAAATCAATGATAGCATGATGTTATAATTGTATAAGATCAATTTTAGAACTAGGAACAAAGGTAGTGGACATTTACAGCCATACGAGCATGAAAACTTAAAATCAAAGCTTAGTTTTTTCTAAACAAAGCAACTACAAATCTTAAATTTTAACATAAGCTAAATACACAATTTATGGTATAATTTAAAAAATAATACTCCCTGGACAATAGAGGCAAACTAAACATTAATATGGCATACGTAATAATACCCATATTTCCATTGGTTCAACCAAATTGGTTCAAGGTTGTCGACCATTCATATCTTCTAGGTTGATTAAAGTTTCGTGCTGATAACGTGTTACGAAACTTAGCTCAAAGTAATAATATAAAACAAGAAGATAAACAACACTGTAGAGAGAAAGACAGAAGAGAATCTATTTCTTCCATGTATTCAAGTGTATACAATGTGATGCCCAAACCCTCTATTTATAGGATGATATAAGTAATACAAAGGGACTCCATAAACATGGTATTAACTATTGAGAACATGGGGGAAGATCATGGAGGTGTGAGAGTTACATCCATAATGGTAAGAAGTAGTGGGGGTTATCTACATAATGGAGAAGAGTAGTGGGAGTTATATTTGATTAGTGGACATCCATATAAATATGTATTTCATAACAAATTGAGATTAAATCCAAATTTCTTTTGGATTTAAATTCAAAAAGTTTTACTGCCTACAGTTGCAAAGTCAAATTCTTGTCATATATGGATCGTTTCTTCCGGATGATTTTACTCAACAATAAACTCAAGCAACGTGTTTTGATTAGTTTCCTTGTTTGAAGAAAAAAATAAACAAATTAAATATGTGATGACAATTTTATCCAATACAAAATATATTTTGAAAGGATAGAAAATATAAATAAATATAGATATAGATTCAAAGATACTTACATAGATGTAGATAGATTAATTACCGATTTTAGAGGGTTGTTAAGTAACAGATTTAGATGAAAATTAACGAGTATAATATTTAAGAACCCGTTTGGCCTGGAAGTCTTTTCACTTTTTTTTTGAAGTCAATGTTTGGCCATAAAATTAATCAAGATGAATTTTAAAATTTTTCGAAAATCATAAAAACTCGAAAAAAATTATTTTTCAAAATTTTCAGTCAGATAAATCACAAAAATTCAAAAACAACCAAAAATTATATTCATATCCAAACACAACTCTAATTTTCAAATATAATTTTCACATGAATTTTTTCACACTTTTTTCTGAAATTTTACAATTCTTATGTCGAAACACCTACTCTATAAATATTGCAGTGAAATATTTTTTTGGCAATGACGTTTAATTTGCTTTTAATGCAAATTCTGTCAATTAGAACCCAATGACAGTAGGACCAGGGAAGCAGCGAAAGAACGAAGAAGTTGCATGAACTGTGGGATCCCAAACTGGTATATCTCCAGTATTTAAGGCACCCTAAGTCCGTAATAGTTTCTGGTAAGCAGCAAACAGGGAAACCTTTGTACTTCGTTGTCCAGGTGCGTCATCATCCTTGTTTTCCCCATAGAATTCTCATGCTAATTTTGTTCTTTTTATAAAAGATAAACGAATCATAGTTTCTCCCATCTCAGATGATCATGGATATTGGCCTCAGAGAAAACCAGTAACTAATTACATATTTGCTGGAAGAACCCAATGCATCTCCTAGCTCTTTCGAACCCCTAACAGTTTGTTTGGATGGTTGTTACCTATTGTATTCTATCCTATTGTTACTTTAAATGAAACATTTGTTTTGATTATCACTTAAATTTTATTGTATCGCATTGTTAAATCCTTCGTTATGTGACGCCGAACGGTGTCACTTTATGTAACGGCCAAATTATGATCGCGTCGTTTTCTTATTTTTTTTCTCTCATATTGCACTTCCTTATAATTAAATAATTCTATTTTACTCTTATCCTTATCATTTTATATAATAATTCTATCATGTACCTACTTTTTTTTTTGTAATATTATAAGTTTGTTATTCATATTACTAGTGCATGACATCTTGAAATGACGACAAACGATACAATCTGTTCGAATATTGTGTGTATCAAAATAATATAATATAATGCAATCTAAGTTGCTCGGACACGGGTGCGGGTTTCCGACATGGGTGCGGATCTAGAGCTCGGATCCTTCAAGATGTTCTAAGATTCGGGGATACGGGTCCAAGTATGGATAAGGGTGCAAGGATCCTGCTAAAAATAATTCAAAAAAAAAGAAAAATATAAAAATATCTTTAAATTATGAGAAATTTTATGGAATACTTGCGTATAGCTTGGTAAAGTATGAATTCTTTTTATTCTCAAGTTGTAGATAAGTAAAGGATTGATTTCCTCGATAAGTTATGTTATTTTCTTCAAATTTACACCAGTTTTGGTTCAGATTTCGAGAATCAAATTGTATCTCGTCTTTAATTTTTCCGTCCGTCGTGGTCAAAGTACCCAAAATTATTTGACCACATCCGGTACGGATCTTAGACCCACACCCATACTAGTGTCGTGTCGACACAAGTGCGGCACCTAAATTGCCGTGTCGGAGCAACTTAGAATACAATACAATACATTACGAAACGATACGTAACAAGTGTATCCACTCTTTCCCTAACTTTTAGTTTACTATAACATCTTTCTGTACACTATAGTTTCGAAAATGTTCCAATTCCTGGCTATCCAAATATGATATACAAATGCTCCATGAACTGCTACCGTAGTCTCCTTCTTGAATCTCTTCCCATGCTTCTCCTTTATTTGTAGTATGTTGTACAGAATGTCATTATGTCGGATCTTTAGGCCACATTCCAGCTGCAGATTTCTCCTCATCTATGTTCCGCGGACTTTCTAAAATGTTGTCGTACCCGTGTTGGATCCTCCAAAGATGCACTACTTTTGGAGGATCCGAGACGTATCCGGCAATATTTTCGGAGAATCCGAGCAACATAGCTCTCTACAATCTATCCAAACGTTGTGCTCAACTGCTCATCAAAATAATACAATACAATATGATACATTATGAAACGATATGTAACAAGTGTATCCAATCTTTCCCTAACTTCGAGTTTAATCTCTTGTACTATAACATCTTTCCGTACACTATATTTTCTGAAATGTTCCAGTTCCTAGCTATCCAAATATGATATACAAATGCTCCATAAACTTCTACCATAGTCTCCTTCTTGTATCTCTTCCAATGCTTCTTCTTTATCTATAGTATGTTGTGCAGAATGTCATTATGGCTGATCTTTAGGCAACTCCAGCTGTTGATTTCTCCCCATACATGTTTAGAGCAAGGGCATTCACCAAATAAGTGTTGGGTAGTTTCATCTGCATCTTCTTCACATAAACAACAGGTGGTGTTGTCACATGCAATCCCCATTTTGCATAGTCTTTCTTTAGTCAGCAGTTTCCCTTGCACTGCTAGCCATATCCAGAATCTATGTTTTGGCATCAGAATTGAATTCCATATCAGGTTTGCTCCATCCATGACATGCCTGTTCCCTGGAGCCCCTGAATAGCTGGCGGACACAGAATATTTGCCTGTTGAGGTCAGAGTGTATTAACCATTGCTGTACCAGTTTATCCATTTTTTGTTTGATCTTATGCAGCCTTTTCCACTACCAACTACTGTCTGCAATTGGTGTACGCGTCCAAAAGTCCCCATTAGCTTTCATATATATCCCGTGGACCCATTTGGCCCAAAGCACATCCTTTTTCCATATCAGTTTTCCCACATATGCCATCCTTCCAGAGTTTACAATGCCTCACACTTACTCCCCCTTCTTCTTCGGTAGACAAATTTTGTCCCAACTCCCAAGCTACATGTGCCATATTTGTTTTTTTTCCATCTGAAGCCCCCCACAAATAGTCTCTACACTTTCCATCCACTTCTTTCAATATACTTTGTGGCGGTGTAAACACTGAACCCCAAAAGTTATGTACAGAGTATAACACTGAGTTTATAACCTGTAGATTTCCTGCATAAGATAGGTGCCCAGCTGATACTGTATGAATCTTTGCTGTGATCTTGACAATCAACTGATGACATTCCTGCTCCACTTCTTGGGGACAAAGGTAATCCTTGATATCTTATGGGAAGAGTTCCAACAGAGAATCCAATTTCTTCCAGTATTCTTATCTATGTAGCCTCATCCACTTCTGCCAGAAATATATACTTGACTTTTGTTATTCAAAAAGGGCGTAACTTTGTTATCCATGAATCATGATCTTGGCGTTTTATATTCCCATTGTCCATTGTCGTTTTCTATGTGTTTTAGTTACTTATTGGAGAAGGTACCTGTCACAGTTAGACTTAAATCACAACTATATAAGAATTGAAGGGGATCTGAATCCTTCATATTTTATGGAGACACATCATTAATGGGCATAGTGAACGAACTTTTCCCTCATGGTAACAAAATGCAGGTGAAATTATTCTTCCTACTTGCATCATATCTATCAGTTTATCGTGACACTCACTGCTGCATCCTGAACACTAAAAGCAAAGATGGTACGTGTTTTAATGCATTCAATTGAATACAATACCTTCTTTCTTAGGTTGCTTTGATCGTAGAGGTTGATACTTGATACCATTGCTTGAGATTGAGAGGTCACCTTGATTTTCATTGACTGTATCTACTTAAGCATTTTCAGCTAGAACTCGGACATTTTCGAGTGATAGCTTCTTTGATATACACTTATTAGAAGTCATTTTCCTTAGAATGTGTTTTGGTAGCTAGAAATGTAACAAAGTTCTTTCACTTAGAATTTGAATATTTGATTGATGATGTGTGTCCAATGGGGCTTTAATGACTAATACTCAATAGATAGTTGTGCACAGTGATTATGAAATACTTCCAAAAATCAATTACCAAGAATTTCGAACATCAATATAATATAGCACTGTGCGATTCTATCTCATAATTAGCAATGTTCTTTTACCTGCTAACCCTAAGCATCTGTTTCTTTTCAGGTTTAGGTTTTGATTCATCTTCTTATTTGTGGTCTTTTTTAGTCATATACTGTAACTTTATATTGTAGAAGATCTCTTATTTTCACTGAAACTCGATTTCTCCCTTTTCATTCCTTTTTTTACCCTTTATAAATTTGTATGCTGTTTGTGCAGGCTACTGTGATTGTTGCGTACGATACGAAGAAAACTGAATCTCGGTTCCTAAAGTTGTAAGTTTTTTGAGACTTATCCCCCGTACCCAGCTGCCACGTCCCTACGCCCGCAGGGAAGGCAAAACAACATTGATTCAAACTATATTTGCTCCACGACTTGTACTATTTTGTGGTTTAAACTAATACTAGTAATAATCTAAGATTTTAAGGTTTGCATTGTCTAGTATACTGCAATATCAAGATTTTGACCTCAGCACTACAGTGTTATTGCTTGGTAAGCTAGTGTTACATTACAGCCTAAAGATGCCTTGAAGTCCTCATAGTTCATAAAGAATATTGAATCCTTATTTTAATTTGAAAGAAATTAATGGCACAGATATTCTTATGCTTGCTTAGGCATCTTGGTCCTTTCACTGTTGCAAAATGATGAGAAACAAAATGAGATGCACCAGATAGGACTATTGAAAAACAAACCTGCACCAGCCAGAAAAGTAAATCTTGTTACATTGAACTAAAGCAACGCTAAAAAATGTCAGAGCTTTAGAGAGAATGAGCAGTCAGTTTGGAAGATAAGAAGTTAAAATTTCTCTCCATGACTAATTAGGTGTCACCGTATAGAGAACGAACAAATTTGCTTTTCAAATACTTTTATGCTTCCGTGATTCTGAGTGAAAGGAGAAATTAAAGGGTTAACCTTGTGAATTTAGTTGGTGCAGTTCGTATGTTTTAGAAGAGGACACTCTTAACAAACCCCAACTTTGAATGATCTAAACCCCCTTATGTAGGGTGGAATGTAACTAACGATCCTTCCTCTTTCAGGTCCGTTTTGGGACGGCCATTTATCATAGCATTTAGGGGATGCATAAGATTGAAGAAGGCTATGGAAGCTAAGCTTGCCCGTTTTAGAAGTCAGACGGTAAGTGCGGAGATATGCAGTCAGAAGACAACAAAGCAGGAAGCCACGGCGGAAAGGTAAATCGTAAACCATTAACCATGACTAGCCAGATCTCCCACTTGTTATATATGAACTAAGACTATAGTTTAAGGATTTTAATTCTACAGAGCAAAATTGCTCGAATTGTTGCCTGCCTTTTTGCAGTTGGACAATTTGGAACTGGAATTATGTACCATGCTGTTTGAGGTGCATTAAACATGAAGATACTGACATAGAAGGCACCACAGACCCGACTAAGATCTCTAGTTTTACCGAATTTAAAGTACCGAAGCCCAGGAAATGGTGGCATATTTTAAGTAAAAAACATAGAGAGGTACATCATAAATCATAATTATTCTTCTTTTTTCCAATTTTCAGTTTCAAAGTCCTTAAAATTTGGCAAAGCTTGTGCTTGGACGATAAAGTTTTGAGCTAAAAGTTCCTTTCTATTTAACATTAAGAAAGAAATTTCAGAAGGTTCTTATTTTAAATTCTAAGTGCTTTTATTTAAGTATACGGAGTCACTTTTTTGCTAGGCTTGTGGTCAAAAAGAAGTTACGAAAGAAGTTTTAAGGAGAAATTTCACTATGGAGGAGCTTGAAGAAGAAATGGCATCCGTTGGATTTGGGGGACCTAACAACCAATTCAAATTTATCATTTTGAGCTTAGTTCTCCCTCGTACCATGCCTCGGGATTTATCTAGAGAGTGAGCATTTTTATCAAATTAGATTTTTCTGTAAACTTGATGAGCTTACTATATCAAATATTTGATGGTTGTTTTAATGAATGAAGGTTAAGGCTCCAACCTATGAAAGGATTAATCATTTACGGACCACCTGGAACAGGAAAAACACTGGTTGCGAGATGCATATCGGAAATTCTCAATGCAAAATTAAAGGTTGTAATTTTAAGGAGGTCATTTATTTTTTTTATTATTATTTACTTTATTCTAATCTTTCCTTTTATCTTTTTTCTGTTAAAATAGCACGGTCTAGCCAGTTTTCGGACTGGTCATTCAAAAATAGCCAGCGTTTACCAAGTCAATGAAAAATAACCACTATTTTGGTGCAACATACACCGGTTCAAGTATACTTATGCTGGAACTCCAGCATAATATACTGGCGTATTTTCCGGGTTTTGAACAGTGTTTTCGCTCAGATTTATCTTTACATGAAAAGTGGCTAAATTTCGATTACTTTTGAAACTGAGCTATTTTTTAACGACCACTTGTAAATCTGGCTATGTTTGAATTTCTCCCCTTTTTTCTAAGTTGTGAGAGGGCCCGAGATCTTAAGATTTTTCTTAGGATCAGGTGAAAAGAATCTGAGAGATATTTTTGCTCCATCAATTAGAGATCTTGAGCAAATGGGTAAGAATATGATGTCCTCTGTGTTTTCTAGTTTTTCCTCCTAATTGTTTTTCTCTAGCTTTGAAAAGTTAGAATTGGGTTCTACAATAAGAAATCAATTGCTTATATCTTCAGTTGTTTCTGTTTCTAGCTAATGTAAATTGTGTGATCCGACTACTGTGTATTCAAGTGCATCTGTATCTCCCACTAGGCAAATCAGTGGCAGTTGTAGAGCTAATATAAGCTGTATAGCATCTCCAGATTCATTTCCATTTGCAATCGTTAAAGTGATGTTAAAGAATAATAGGTAGAAATTAAAACGAAGATGCTGCACAGGTCGCCAATTATCAAACTGAAATACATTTTTCTCAGTGATCAATCTGGTATTGAATAAAATGTTGGACAAAGACCTAAGAGCAAATTTATTTCCTGAGCCCACGGGTAGTCTCAGGGTAGAACTTTCTCATTATTAGCTTTTACTGTCTTTCAAGGTAAGATAATGATTCTTATGTTGTTTATATAGTGGATATGTTGCGTTATTTGATGATACCTATTGCTTCATTAGGTGAAGAAAGTCCTGTTCATGTAATCATTATTGAAGAAATTGATGCCATTGCAGGGGTAAGCATTTCCTAGTCGTTTAGCTTGATTTCTTTCTTTCATTCGGGTGCTTATTTCAGTGTCTAACTTAAAATTTGGCTTTTGACGTCAGAAAAGAGGTGCAAACTCGGTAACTGATAGGATAGTGAGCCAACTTTCAACATTGGTCTGCTTCAATACCTCTATGCTTTTCACCTCCACCAACTCTATGAATGACTTTGCTTCCTAAGTTATTTGTGTATGACTAACTAATGTTGGTTTGACGAGATTAGGTTGATGGCGTTAGGGAACAAACCAATCTGTTGGTTGTGGGGACAACTAGTAGGATTGAATTGATTGATGATGGCTTGTTGAGGTATACATATCTCCAATGATCTATCCCTTAATTTCATTAATATGCTATTCTATATTCTATTCCAAATAGTTTTGAAGTGGAAAGTAAAGTAGTTTGTCCGATTTACCTGGCCTCTCTGTCCCTCTATATATTCAATATATCTTAGTTGACATATCTTGGTGTGATTGTAGACCAGGGCGATTTGAACTGCGCTTGCAATTAGGTCTACCAGATGAAGATGCACGGTTGAGGATTCTACAAGTCAAAGCGAAAAGGATGCAGAGAAGGTTCTTTTTCGATGCTGACATAGACCTTTCAGCCATAGGTTAGTTCCATAGGATGTCTCATTATTTTTGTGTCCTATGATTTGATAACTATGAATATTTGAGTCTAGAGACTGAATAAACGGTTGATGTGCAGCTTCTGCGACAGAAGGACTTAACTTAGTCGATGTTGAGGGTTTGTTACAGACGGCATTGGAAAGTGCATTGTTGCGTGGTTTTCAAGGACGTCCCTTCAAGGCGGAGGATATTCAAATTAAGAAGGTGGACGTTCAAATGGCCCTGAAAGGTTTTGGCAGAGACGTTTAAATAGGTAAATCATCCTCGGGGTATATACATACATATATAGAGAGGGCAGTAAATGGAGTTTGAATAAAGATTGGTTATCACTGAAAGATCATCAAACTAAAAGTAAATGATTATTAAATGAAAGCTCTATGCAAATTGAGCTATGGGATTCGTATTCCCATCTCTAGCTGAATTTTCAACTGCAAACTACTAGCTTCCCATCTTGAATCAATTGAGTTGGATGAAATTGATGGTTTAAGAAATACATGTTGTGTGTTTAAGAAACAAATAGCAAACTAAAATTAAAGAACTAACATGATTTTTGATATTACTTAACTCTAATTCACTTGGCTCATCTGCACTTCATTTTGAAAGTGTACTCCTTTTTAGTTGATCTGTTTTTGTTATTTGTGTAGTTGGAAGATACTTTGTTTGGCTGGCACCAAGATCTCTGATTAGATTGGATAGCGCCTATAACTATAAACGCCTACATCACGAATAATATAACAGTTTTAGTACACATAAATTGTTCCTCTGTGAATAAGACACTGCAACAGCTCCTGGATTACTTTTTCAAGATGATTTTATTTCAGAATTTGCAATAGCAGCTAATATTCGAGTTTGGGGCATTAGAGCAGCCTATTTATATTACACCATATGATTAAATTCGGAGAAATGTATAATTTAGAATGTTTTAATGTGATTTTGTCTTGTTGTTACTAAGAACCAAAGACAGCCAGTAGCATTCTTCTAGTTTTTAAAATTGATAATTTGTTATCATAAGACCTCTAAAATCTGTTCTGTCTCAATATATTTATTTACAGGACTGGAGAAGTGCTACGGGCTGAAAACACAGTCATTCACTACAGTTAGAGGCTATGCAGTACTTTTATCCTTTTTTAGCTTACATTTCTTTTGGATTTTAGATTTCAAGTTTAAGTTTCAATATTCCACGACTTCATTATGTTTGAAGTTCAGATTATTGAAATATTATTGCTGCTACGTACTCAGGTTTTGTTCGCTTCCTATAATGCTTGTTAAATTGGGGAAAAACCAGGCCTTGGAAGTAAAATATTAGAATTAGGTCGTGCAAGAATAGATACAGCTATTTCTATAGCTTGCGTACAAAAAATTGAATAAAGCAAAAATAAAATCACATTAGAATTGATGGAGTAACACTCTAGATCATCTAGACTACTCTCTATTACAGTTGGAAATAGCTACGATCTCTGTTCCATCAATCAACTTAAACATGATCTCAATTGATCTTGTGTGCATTCTTATTTCAAATCACAAAACAAACCCAACACAATAAATTTTCACTAGGATTTTCCCCAAAAAGTTGTTTCTTGGCACTTTATGTATCTCATCAATTTTTCAATTCCCAGCAATAAATCTTCTGAGAAATAAATTAAAATTCATAGAAGACTATCAGAAGTGAATACTGACTAGATATACATAAACTCACCCAAAATCAAATAGATATTATTTGCAGCATTAAGAATGATGCAATTAATTGTCGTACCAACTCTTAACTAGACGGCGCATCATGGAAATGATATAGTTCTACAAGATTCCCTCTCAATTTTTTCTTCTTCTTTTCTTCTCTCAATTTCTCTTTCGATCCCATATGCCAAATGCCTCATATTTGAAAACCCTACCACGCCATGTTTCGAATCCGCTTTGCTAACTTAAATCTAGGCGTGTATAAATCGAACCCATCAAATCAAAAAGTCAAATTAAATTGATTAAAAAATTCGATTAGATTTGGTTTGATTTAGTAAAAAAATTCGAACCAAACTGACATATAAATATAATATTAATATATATTTTCTTTAAAAAAAATCTAAAAATATTTGGGATCCTCTCGTGGGATGTAATATTTAATAGAACTATGAAGTGCAATCATTTTTATTTTACTTTAAATAATGGTTTATATCACTTTCTTATCAACTGTTATTGAAATGCATCAATCATCTCTTTATTCTTCCATATTAAATCCAAGATTTCTTATATCTTTCTAGAATTTGAAATGGTATTTCGATAATTTAAAATTAAAATTTAGGCATCATATTGATTTTTATATTTAACTATTAATTTCGGTTAACCTTGAAAGCGTACATCAGCAAAAAATTATTATTAGACGACTAAAAAATAGCTATCGTGTGTTACTACCAAAATTCTCTCATAAGAACATTTTAATAGATCATTTGTTAATTTTTTTAATTTTTACTAAATATATATTTATTTATCAAAACATTATACAAAATAATATTAAAATAATATTCATGTAACAAACAAATCAGAGAAACCAAAATAAAATCAATAAAATCGATCCAATCCAAAATCGATATAATTGATTTGATTTAATTTAAATAAAAACCGAACCAACCCGGTCCATACATACCCCTACAGACCTATTTCCTTTACCCGTATTGTTCTGAATTCTCCTTCCCCAACACATTTTTGTTGATACCAAAAAATTATTCCACATTTGGCATCGATCTGATTGGCTTTATCTCCAAGAATCCAATAAATGATTTTTCTCTCTTTTACTAGGTGCAAAACTTGTAATTCATGCCTTGACGTTACATCAGCTCAATAAACACATAACATATTATATTTGTCTAATAGCAGTTTTTTGTCTCTTAATATAGTTGACTTGTGTTTATTTTTATCTTAATACATTAGTTACCTATAGTAAACAATAAAACAGTGAAAATACAAAACGTAGGCAAATACTTTTGTTCAAAGTTATAAAAACTTTTCAATACATTGGGGGTCACGAAAGAGTGGAAAATGGGTAATAGAAAATGAATACACACTTAGTAGGTGTTTGGACATTAATTCTAAAAGAAAAAAAAAATTGGAATTCACTAAAATATGAATTGAAAATGAAGTTGTGTTTAGTTATAATTTTTGCTAACATATTTGGATGTCTCTTTTTCAATATATTTTGCAACAAAAACTAGCAACCTTCCCCATTTTCAATTGAAAAACTGGTTCTCACCAGTTTTTCAAATTTGAAAATGTATTTTCAAGTGAAATTGAAAATATTGTAAGATTTGGATTGCAAACACTGTTTTCAAAAAAAAAATGAAAAAAAAAAAATTCTTGTGTCCAAACGGGCTTTTATATATGAAGACTCTTTCAAATACTAATGGAGTACTAGACTATAAGCTTTGATGGTACATAAACGAGTATTTTTCAACAGCACGTACCTTTTTTCAGTCAACACTAAGTAACCTACTTATATCGGTCAAAGTCAATATGGTCCTCTTCTCATTGGTAAATTTTTCATGTGCCTATTGACTATTGTGGTCGCTATATTGGTGGAAAAAAGATGTTACACGTGGAATGCTAATATGCTGATAAAGCAAGACGCGTGGAGCAACGGTATGGCGACAAATGGCATTCAATTAATAGAATTAAGAATGCAAGGAAGGCACGGGAGAAACACCCACGAGACAGTACAGAGAAGAGAACCGGGCCTGACAGTTGTTAAAGAAGAGGCAAGAACGGAATGAATAAAGATTAAAAAAAGGGAAGATACATGAACCAGAAGTAAATAAGGAACGAAAATCGGAGCAGTTAATAAGGCATTTATAGCTATATATATATATATATATATATATATATATATATATATATATATATATATATATATATATATATATATATATATGCAAGTTACGATTATTGTGAGTGTACATTCCTATATAAGGATACAAAATTTCATTTGTAAGGACAAGTTCCAAGTACTACTGAAATACATTGTATAATTCTCTGCTTTATCAAAGTTTTCAACCTTGATTTTAGGGATCGATTGTCGATTATTTCTTATTTCTCTTTGTTAATTTTCTCTATAATTTATACCATTTTTCAAATAGATTGTTGTGGAAGTGAAGCAAACTTGGTTATCAGTAACCCGTTTTCTTCTAAATATAGACTTTGACTGAAAATTCTATTTTTTGGTTAAATAAATTAGTTCCGTTACCGAGAACCTGATAATCTTTTCACTTTCTAAATTCTTCTTTCTGACAACGAACTATGTCAACTGTTAACGAAAATAACCAGCTGAACCCACAAGAGGGAGCAACTCCACCACTCCTCTCTCCGCAAGGATCTTCTCAACAGTCCCATGAGGGATCACCTAAAAGATCTACGTCACATGTGAATGATCAACAAGGGGACGAACAAACCGTCGAACAAGACGCTCTAAAACAATTGATTGCAGAACATGTGAAAAGTGCTCTTCAAGCCTTTGTCAGGGGATTGCCAACTGCGCCACAAACTCCTCCACCGGTCAATACCGCAACCCTAGAAAACCCACGTTCGGGGCTCGAAAATTCTAGGAGTGGAGGAATTCTCAATGAATCTCGTGATGGAAAGTCGGGTACACCAAATAATTCTGATTTACAAAATTTGGTACTAACTTTGCAGAAACAGTTGAAAGAGCAAAATGATCGCATATAGCAAATACCTGGCGTACCGCCCGTGATCAAAGGGGTAGATGTTGATAAATATTCACAACAGCCCTGGAAGCCAAGTGCAACACCTTTGCCGATTCTTAAAAAGTTTAAAATGACAGATATTCCAAAATATGATGGAACAAATGACCCTCGAGATCATGTGACTGACAAACCGGTGTGAAGGGCAATGATTTAACCAAGCAGGAAATCGAATCAGTTTTGGTTAAAAAATTTGGTGTAACACTCACAAAAGGAGCATTAACATGGTATTCTCTTTTACATGAAAACTCTATTGATTCTTTTGCTGATCTTGCAGATTCATTCATAAAAGCACATTCGGGAGCTCAGAAAGTTGAAAAGAGGACAGAAGACATCTTTAAGGTAAAACAAGAAAATACAGAATTACTCATGGAGTTTGTGGATAGATTACAACGGGAGGATGATGTTACCACGGGTACCTGACAATTGGGCAGCCATGGCGTTCGCAAGCAATTTGGACGAGAAAAGTTCAGAAGCCGCGAGGAGGCTAAAGGAAAGTTTGCGAGGATTTCCAGCAATAACTTGGAATGATGTATACAACAGGTGCAATACAAAGCAACGGATAGAAGAAGATACGGTTACTCAGCCAAGGGTTTATGACAGAGCAGGATCGAGACGTTCAAAATCAGAAATAAGAAATAGAAAAAATAGGTACCAACCTTACATGGGACCTGCAGGTCGTGATTCTCGGTCCAAACAAGAAAACGCACGATATGAATCGAGATCAAGGCAAAAAGATACGAGTTTCTCATCTAGATTCAGAATGGAACGGGATGTACGAGGCAGCGACTCTAATACACATGCGAGGATCGGAAATTATAGTTTTAATGTCAGTACCTCCGAGTTAGTAGCTATCCTACGAGGTATGGGAGATAAGGTGAGGTGGCCTAAAGAAATGAGGTTAGATCTGAACAAAAGGAATCCAGATTTTTGGTGTGAATTTCGCAACGACCACAACCAGAACATCGGCTTGTAGGTTACTCCAGGGAGAAGTCGAGCATTTGTTGAAGCAAGGTTATCTAACTGACCTGTTCAGTGAGAAAGGGAGACAGACATATATGAAGAATAGACAAGAACCCCCAAAACCCCCCATCTCCAAAAAGAACAGTCAATGTAATAACCGGGGGAGATGAGGTCAATGGTGTGACATATATATATACAGCTGGAAAAAAGACATCAAAAGTCACGGTCACTCATGGGAAGCGAGTTCGACAAGTTCTGGATGGAGACAATATAACATTTGATGATGAAGATGCGGATGGCTTGATAATTCCTCATAATAATGCACTGGTAATATCTCTACTTATACACGATACTAATGTTAAACGAGTTTTGATTGACCCGGGTAGCTCCGTGAATATCATTCTACTAAAGGTAGGGAATGAAATGCAAGCTAACGACAAGGTGATACCAAAGGCACGGTCTTTGTCTGGATTTGATAATTCAAGCGTTACCACAAAAGGGGAAGTAATGCTTACCACATTTGCAGAGGGAGTTATCAAGGATACAAAGTTCCAGATGATAGATGCAGACATGACTTACAATATAATTCTAGGAAGACCATGGATTCACGATATGGATGTTGTACCGTCCAAATTGCATCAAGTTATTAAATTTCCTTCACAATTGGGGATTCGACAAATCCGAGGAGATCAATAGGCCTCTATAAGTATCAATTCGGTGATGGCTACAAGCACAGTGAGTGATGTTGCATACAAAAAATAGCAACTACATAATTCAGTTGAGGATGTAGCAAAGAAAACCTTAACTTAAGGCATTCCAGGATAGACAGATGTTGATTCGAGACCCGATGTTATTAAAGTGTCAGAAGAAAATGAAAACATCAAGACAACTACTGAAAGCTCGAAGCTGTAGTGATATCTAAACACTGGCCAGACAGAAAAGTTTACGTCGGAGCAAATCTAAGCCCAGAAATGAAAGGTAAGTTACTTGAATTTTTAAAACCTAATGCAGATTGCTTTGCTTGGTCGCATTCAGATATGGTAGGTATACCACCGGAGGTAGTAACCCATAAACTAAATGAGGACCCATCATATCCACCTATTCGAGCAGAAGAAAAGGAAGCAAGGATCCTTCAAAAATCAAGTAATCCAAGATAAGGTACAAAAGCTTTCAAAAATTAGGTCGATACGAGAGGTAAAATATCCTAAGTGGTTAGCTAATACTGTAGTAGTTCCAAAAAAGAATGAAAAATGGTGAGTTTGTGTAAATTATACTGATTTAAATAAATCTTGTCGAAAAGATTCGTTTCCTTTGCCGCATATAGATAAACTAATTAATTCTACCGTATGGCATACGCTGTTAAGTTTTTTAGATGCATATTCAGGTTATAACCAAATAAATACGGATCCACTAGATGAAGAAAAAACTTCGTTTATCACAAACAGGGGACTTACTATTGCAAAGGCATGCTATTTTCTCTAAAAAATGCTGGAGCCACGTACCAAAGATTGGTGACTAAGATGTTCCAAGAACATCTGGGAAAGATTATGGAAGTCTACATCGATGATATGCTAGTCAAGTCAGCACAAGCAGGAGATCATTTCCAACACTTGTTAGACACTTCGAAATTTCTCTGCAAATTCAACATGAAGTTAAATCCAGAAAAATGTGCTTTTGGCGTAGCTTCGAGTAAGTTTTTAGGATACCTTGTTTCTAACAAGTGTATTGAGGTGAATCCTGCACAAATCAAAGCTATTGAAGAAATACCGGATGTACTCATGAGCAAAAAGGAAGTGTAGAGATTAACAGGAAGAGTAGTAGCCTTGGGAAGGTTTATTTCAAAATCACCAGAAAAGAGTTTTAAATTCTTTTCAATATTGAAAAAGCAAAACCAATTTGAATGGTCTGATGAATGCCAACAAGCCCTTAAAGGTCTAAAATCATATTTGTCAAATCTTCCCCTGCTAGCCAAACCAAAAGACGGAGAAAAGCTGCTTATTTATCTTGTCGGATCGGAAGTGGAGGTAAGCACGGTGTTGGTACGAGAGGATAAAGATAAACAATCTCTAATTTATTATGTTAGTAAATCTTTTTTAGATACTGAGACATGATATCCTCACTTAGAAAAGCTTGCTTTAGCATTAATTATGGCATCTAGAAAGTTGGGACCGTATTTCTAATGTCATCCCATCTTTGTAATAACTACCTTCCCCTGAGAAATATATTGCATAAACAAGAACTATTTGGTAGGTTATCTAAATGGGAAATAGAACTTAGTGAGTATGATATCATATATCAAATTTCATAGCAGATTTCAGCACAAACTTAGTTCCTGAAGCAGAAAAGGAACTACAGGTATTTACCGGATCTAATCTGGGGACTTGGACTTTATTTACCGATGGTTCCTTGAATGTTATGGCAGCGCGCTTAGGAATTGTTCTAAATCCGCCTACAGGGGAAGTCATAAGACAAGAAATAAAATATTATCCCGTCACTAACAATGAGGCAGGATATGAGGTTGTGATTGCAGGTTTGGAACTAGCACGAGAACTTGGTATAGAACAGATTGTGATCAAAAGTGACTCGCAGCTAGTAGTTAACCAGATACAGGGGATATACATAGCAAGAGAGCCGCAAATGCAACACTACTTAGAAAAGGTACAGGAATTACTCAGACAATTTCAACCGTGGAAGGCCGTGCAAATACCCAGGGAGGAGAATGCAGAAGAAGGTGCACTAGCCAATCTCGCGTCTGTTGCGGAAATAACAAATGCAGAAAATGCTATTGTATTACATTTGTTTCATTCGGCACGTGACCAAGACAAGAATGAGGTAAATTTTAATAATCTAATTTGGGATTGGAGGAACGAATTCATTAACTTTTTGCAGTACGGAATTTTACCCGAAAACAAGAAGAAGTCACAGTTACTTTGCCAAAAAGTCGTACGGTATTGTTTAATTCATGGAAAATAATACCAAAAGATGTTTAGTGGACCTTTAGCACGGTGTCTAGGACCTTCGCAAGCGGAATATGTGAAGAGAGAGGTATATGAGGGGCACTGCGGAATTAACGTTGGGGGAAGATCACTGGTAAAAACTTTAATAAGAGCATGATACTACTGGAAAAAAAATGGAAGAAGAAGCGGAAAGCTTTGTAGCCAGGTGCAATAAGTGTCAACGATATGCCAATAACATGCACCGCCCAACAGAACTGTTACATTCAGTTATTTCGCCATGGACTTTCATGAAATGGGGCATGGATAGAGTAGGTCCGCTACCTCAAGCTAAAGGAAAGGTATGGTTTCTATTAGTTTTAACAGATTATTTTTCAAAATGGGTAGAAGCAGGAGCCTTCAAACAGGTGCGAGAAAAAGAAGTTAGGGACTTTATTTGGCGAAACATTATCTGCCGGTTTGGAGTTCTAAAGGAAATCGTGTGTGACAATGGCTCACAGTTCATAGTCACGAAAATCACAGAATTCTTTAAGAGTTGGAAGACTAAAAGGATTACATCCGCGCCTTACCATCCTATAGACAATGGACAAGCTGAATCAACAAACAAAGTTATTATGAATAACTTGAAGAAGAGATCAGAAGAATCAAAAGGCAAGTGGCCAGAAGTGTTACCAGGGGTATTGTGGGCTTATCGAACGACAACAAAAACAGGTACGAGCGAGACTCCATTTTCACTTGTCTATGGCACTGAAGCCTTAATTCCAGTAGAAATAGGTGAACCAAGTACGAGATACACACATGCTACTAAAGAGTTGATGTTTAGCTTAAAGTATATATATTTATATGTATATCGCCTCATGTTTTACTTTTGTTTCGTGGATTTAGGATGTAAAATGTGTTGATTTATATTAATTTGAGATGTTTTTATGTGTAGGAATGATCCTGGAGCAATTGGGGGCGAAAGGTGCGAGATTAGAGCCAAAACAGACAGAAAAAAAATTGAATTTTCAGCACCACAGGCAGCGCTCCACGCTACCCGTGGCACCCCAGACAGAAGGTGCAATTTACCAACGCCAGGGACAGCGCCTAGCACTAGGTTGGACGCTGGGGGCGTTATTTCTGTCCAACTTCGCTTGGGACAAGGTTATTTCGGCCCAACCGAACTCGTATAAAAGGGGTCCTAAACCTAATTTGGGGGAGATCTAACATACTTTGTAGGAGAATTTACGTGGAGGAACACACACCACGCTTGGAGGAGGCTTCTAACTAGTTTCTCTTCTCTTCTCTTCATTTAGTTTCATAGTTCATTAGTTTTAGAGTTTTGGGTGCTACATGAACGTTGTAGTTTGAAGCTTGAATTGTTCTTATTATTTTATCATACTGGTTTATTTATTCAATCTTGTGCTTAATTATTTGATTGCTTGATCACCAATTGAATACTATCTATGAATCTAGGATTGAACTCGGGAGAGGGAATTCTAGATTGCATATAAGATTGAGTAGAGTAAGATCTTAACTCTGAGTGGGGGGCGGATTTGCGGTTAGGAGAGGAATATACCTAATCGCCTTGCTTGGTTACCATACAGGAATTATTAATGCGTTCATGTTAATTCTAATTACATAGGAATATAGGCGTTAGATTAGCTTGAATAGGTGAGTAGTACTTCGGGAGAAGGCTACGAGAAATATTAACCTTATCAACCAATAAACTAGATAAATTAATTAGACAATTTAAGTGGAAGACTCAACGGTATTGTTAGCTAACCCATAGCTTTAGAATATTTCTCCCATTAAATTCGTCTCTAATATTGCCCACTTATTTTTTTTTAGTCTCTTAATTTGTTACTATAGATTAATTTTAGTTAAATATTCATACGTTAGGATTCGTTTGAACAGATTAATTGTTTGGTTTAATTTAGTAGATAGTTAATCACAAGTCCCTGTGGGTACGATATCTGGACTTACAATCCTATATTAATTGTCGACCTCGTATACTTGCGTGTGCGTTCGGGAGCAACAAGAGTCAAATGAGGAAAAGATGCGAATGAATTTGGATTTACTAGAAGAAAGGAGATAAGCAACATTAATAAAGATGGGGGCTCAAAAACAGATGATTGAGCGATATTACAACAGGAAGGCTAATCTGATATACTTCAAGATTGGGGACTTCGTCCTCAAAAAGATATTTCAATCAACAAAAGCAGCTAATGCGGGAAAGTTAAGTCTGAATTGGGAAGGCTCTTATAGGATTCGAGGTATCGCTGGAAAGGGATTGTATGAGTTGGAAACCATGGATGGCAAGACACTACCATCAAACTAGAACACGGTTCATCTGAAGAAGTATTACTTCTAGACGAAGGAAGTACCCATGGGCAGGTATCATTCATATACGATTTTGTTTTGTTCTTTTGAATTTTACTAATAAATTTAGATGATAGGAAAAAATCTAGCCCGTACCAACTGATGATATTAGACCCGAAAGACGCGCGAAATACTATATTATTCCCGGTCTATGTTGCAACCTTTCTGATGGAAAAAAGGTTTATGCAGTCATCATCTAAATGTATATCTCCGAGTCTTGTTAGTATTTTCCTTTTCAGGGAATGGACTAAAAGGAAGGATTAATCCAGTGTTCGAGATTTCATACTTCAAAGCTCCAACACTGGGAGACTATGCATATAGAAGAAAGCGAAAAGCTAAGGAAGCAAAAAGCCTGAATCAAAAACCTTGAAGAAACCTTGGAAGGGTGCGAACTCGTGAAAAGGATCCTAAGATACATTCCATGATCCTCCGAGTTTTAGGTTAAGGCCAAAATTTAGTCACGGGATAATAGACGCGATTTTGTATCTCAAATTCTACTATAAAGAAAGCAGTTATGAAAGTGTTGTATAATAATTATGAAAATGATGTACGAAATTTATTTGAAAGTTCAAAACATATGACTTCCTCAAATTATTTCTTTTTTCATGTCTACTTCGTCGTTCATATATTTACACCAATATGAAGATGAGATGTCATCTTCAGCAGTGTTGTTAACATAAAAGGACCCTCTTTTATGAAAACCCATATTTATTAAAGTCACGGATTGTTAAAGCATTTCTAAATGCAAGGAAAAAGCTCAAATATTGAAGAGCAGAATAAACGGTAAAAGCAACCAAAACACACACACACACACACACACACACACACACACACACACACACACACACACACACACACACACACACACATATATATATATATATATATATATATATATATATATATATTAAACCTTGGGAAAAACTGAGGTATTACTTGACTTAATAGCAAGAATATTGGTGGAATACTATCAAGAATTACAGGGCAAAAAGCCTCAAGGCAGAGTCAGGGCATTCACAAGTTTCTTGATCAACGGTCCAACACTATCAGTAGAACAAGAACTGCAGTTAGTCCAACCTTATGGAACTAAGGATGTAAAAGATGCTATGTTTTCTATAGATAAGAACAAAGTCCAGGTCCAGATGGGTATGGAACTGAGTTTTTTAAAGCATCATGGGGTATCATAGGGGCAGACATCACAAAGGCAATGCTGAAATTCTTCAATAATGGCCAACTTCTGAAGCAGATAAATGCCACAATGATTGCACTATACCTAAGGTTGAAGTGCCTCAGTATGCAAGTCAGTTTAGACCTATATCTTGTTGCAATAGTATTATATAAATGCATCTCAAAAATGATTTGTAAAAGACTGAGGGTAGCTATTGCTCCATTAGTGGATGAGAATCAGGCAGCATTTGTAGAAGGAAGATCACTAATACATAATATTTTGATCTGTCATGATTTGCTGAGACATTACAATAGGCAAACAACGCCTAGATGTCTAACGAAGATAGATTTAAGGAAGGCCTATAACATGGTAAGCTGGAAATTTATTGAAGAGGCTCTGAGAGTTTATGGATTTCCAGAATCATTTACTCTAACTTGTGATGACATGTTGACTACCACAAGGTTCTTAGTAAAGGTGAATGGTGAAGGGCATGATTTTTTTGAAGGTAGGAGAGGTTTAAGGCAGGGAGATCGCATATCCCCACTACAGTTTGTACTAGTAATGGAATACCTCCCGAGAATCTTAAAAAAGATTAGTCTTCCTGATTTCAGATTCCACCCTATGTGCAAGGCTGCAAGACTGACTCACTTGATATTTGCTGATGACTTAATGATTTTATGCAAAGGAAACATTAGTTCAGTGAATAGAGTAATGGAAGCATTGAATCACTTAAGTGAGGTTATTGGCTTGGTGGCAAACCTTGATAAATCAAACCTATTTGTAGCTGGCATAGATGAAGAGATGAAGGAGCAATTACTGGCAATCATAGGTTTCTCAGTGGGGTCCTTACCGATAAGAAACTTAGGATTTCCCTAGCATCCAAGAAATGGAGTAAGATGGAGTGTCATCAATTGGTTGAGAAAATAACAAGCAGAATTTCTAGTGGTTATGCTAAAATATTATCTTACGCTGGGGGGGGGGGGGGCTGCAAATAGTTAATGTAGTCTTATTTTCAATATACAAATTTTGGGGTGCAATGTTTATGAAGTATTTTGAAAGAAGTAGATAGAAGGTGTAGAGATTATTTGTGGGGAAGCACTGATGATAAGAGGAAGAGAGCACTGGTATCATGGGAAAGAATATGTGTCCCAAAGAAGTATGTAGGTTTAAACATTAAAAGCTACACAAAATGGAATGTGGCTTCTGTAGGCAAGCTTGTTTGGCAATTGGCAAGGAAGGAAGAAATTTTGTGGGTTAAATGGGTTCATGGTATTTTTATGAAAGACAATCATGATTTCTGGACTCATGAACCATCACATGATAGTAGCTGGTATTGGACGAAATTACATGTACTTAGGCTAGCATGATAAGATGGTACCAAAATGGATCTTACTGTTTAACAACCAATGGAAAATATTCAGTCCCTAAGAGTTACAATGCTTTATTGGGAAATATGCAAAGACTGAAAGTGGCAAAATTGATATGGAGTGCGGTATTGCTGCCAAGACATAGGTTCATAATGTGGTTGGCTAATCAAGACAGATTACTCACAAAATAAAGACTTAGTCGATTGCAGGTTCTGATCAATTCCAAGATATGTAGTACATGTGAAGATGATAAAGAGGAGACTCAGAAACACTTGTTCTTGGAATGTGAATGGACATCAAATCTGCAGGATCGACTGGAAAGCTGGTCCGACATTACAATGCAGAGGAAACAGGTGACACAGGGATTACAATGGATCAATGGAAAGCATTAGAGAGAATTCAAGAAAGAAATTGCAGCAGCAGTTCTGCGAGCAGTAATCTACCACACTTAGCAGGCGAGGAATTGAAAACTTTCAAGGCAATAACTGTAAATACAACGCAAGTAGTTACTCAGGTGAAGATAAAAATTAGAGGAAGGATAGATCATATGAAAGACAGTAAACGAGCTAGAAAATTTAGATATATAGTAAAAAGATTGTGTAATTAGAGGAGAGTTTGACTTTGGAGGCTTGGGGAAACATGCACCCTTCCAAGAAGGCGGTACTGAATCCTCAAGTGCTCTTTAGTCTGTAATTATTTTTGTTTGTTGTGGTAATATATTTACGGCTTTTTACCAAAAATAATAATAATAATAATAATTAAGTTACAAAATGCATAATTTAAAATCCTGAATCTGCCTCTTCTTCGTTTGCGTTCAATCTTGAGTTACTGCGTCTGAATTTGCACAATGACTGTCTTGCGCCTACTTTCTGGCCCAAGTTAGTTCATTTTATTTACTAATACTTTTCAATTGCTAAGTTTAGAAGTGAATAACGACGATCAGTCATTATTTTGGCTAGTTTAGTTCATTTTTGTGTCATATTAAAAAGATTGTCGCATGTAAAGTAGTATTATATTTGTCAGTACTTCTCATCTTGATAGTTGAAACTTCAAGTTATTAGTTTAGTTCTTAGTTATTTAGTTAAAGACTAAAGAGAATTGTTAAACTCGTTAAATGCTTGGTCATCAAATGGATTAGATAGAAAAAGAAAACTGAGTTGCACTAAGGGGTATAGGCTTATGAGGCACATATCTCAATTATCTTAGGAATTTTGAAAAAGTAAATTCTAAAATTGTATTGCAGAGCTTTTAGTTTCCTGTACAGTGAATTTTTGCAAGCACATATTTTTGAAACAACTGCCAAGAATTAAGCAAAATTTGCTTACCGAGCTAGTTGGGCCAATGCTTGGATTTACCCACGTAACCGTAAACTTGGACTCTGTGCGTTGGGCTCGGGTGGGCCTCCTAGTTCAAACCCAGATCATATAAGGGACTTATAATAAGCCACTTATAAATGGACATAATTGGTAGTTCCTATCATATAATAACACATTAAATACTCTCGCAGTATACAAAAAGGTTATAAAAAAGAGAGTAGGCTATTAGTTAATAATATTTAGTGGTGGCAAAATAGATAAAAAATAGTTATCCACTAAAAATGGGTTGGATAATGATTTGTTTAAAAATAGGTCAAATATGGATAAGATCCATATTATCCAATTAAAAAATGGATTACTGATGGATAACCAATAGATTTAACTTCTACATTTGCAAAGACACAAATTGGGGGTTCCTCAAGTTTGGGAGACTAGGAATTCTCTCAAAAGTGATCATATTCAAGAAACCATGGATAATCCATACTATATGTTGGTTAACCCATTTTGATTCGTATTAAATATGGGTCGAGTCGAATAATTTATCCGTTATTCATTTTTGACCCGTTTATATCCGACCCGATCCACTCGTTTGCGACCCCAAATAATATTTAAAGAGCCATATACACAAGCCATTGAAAAGGACGCACTAATAATTTCCTTGTGATGTGAAGAAAAAAGTGAAGGCCGGGACCGGGTGTCACAAGAGTCATTTGCTTGTCGCCTAATAAAAGTTGATTCAACCACAATAACTCCATGAATCATGGTATAATATTATGACCAGAAGACCTTATCTTGGCCTTACTTATATATACCAGAATTTACAATTGTACTTGTCCTAATCCAGTCACAGGAACTATGTGAACAACCTAGATCTCAAACATATTGTACACGGATAAAACCGAGCTTGTGATATACGTCGGCTTCCGATATGATAAACCGAGCTTGAGACACGATGACAAGGGACGGAAATCGAGACTAGGGTCTCATTGAGTCAGAGCCCGGAGGCATGACGCCCGCCATCGAGAATATCAGAGCAATGATCCGGGATCAGTCCAAACCTTAAAAGACTTCGGAGAACATCGTCAGGCAACCGAGCACAACCAACAGAAGGCCGTAATATCCGCGACCGACCGGATATCGCGCGTGGATCTCAGCGCATATCGATGGAGAACCGATGATTGGTTAAACAGAAGATTTTTACCTTTTATAGAATTATACCTAGTGTAGGACTCCGCTACTATATAAGGGGGAGTCTGATTATTCATTAGACACATTGTAACGCACGTATTTCTTTTATTCTTATTACGGTTCATCAATGTTGGTCTTTGTCATCTCGGATCAGGGTGGATATTCCATTGAGACTATAATCATCTTCATCACGTGGTTTGAGTTTACTACACATTTGTTTACTTAATCTAACGCAGTTTATCGTTTGTATCGAATTGATCCACGTATCCTTAAATCCACTTACAAATTTAATTGTTAATCCATTTCTGAGGCTAAACAGTTTGGCGCCCGCCGTGGGGCTAAGGATAATAGTGGCAATTTGATAAGAATTTCCATAACACACTCTACTCCACACTTGTTTTTTAAAGTGTCTTTAATTTCAGGTCAAAGTTTAAAATGTCGAACTCCCAATTTACCCCTCTAAACATAGATGCTGAGTCTGGCTACATGGCGAGAAAAACAATATGGTATCCAACAACGAGGTACCCCCGCCGATCCCAACGGAGTTCCAGCCGGGGACCCAATCGACGCCAACTCGCATGTGGCCATTAACGCGAATTTGCCTACCGATCATGAGAACAACGTCTGCGGGGGAATCCGATCGGTAGCCCAAAATACACACGACAGTGAAGGAGATGGGATAACCCAATTGCAGAATCAAAGCAGGCAGCGATAGCCCAATTGCAGAATCAAAGCCGCGCTCCCAGTAGAGTTGAGCCCAAACCATCGTAGAAAAACACTCGCAGGAATGAACGAAAAGAAAATTGAAGTTAACGACAAAAAGGTGGAGACCTACAACTCCAGGGTCGACCAAATCCCAGGAGCACCACCGATACTTAAAGGCCAAGATTCCAAAAATTTTGTTCAAAAACCTTTCTCTCCGAGCGCAGCTCCAAAGCAGATCCCAAAGAAGTTCCGCATGCCCAAATTCCTAAGTACAACGGAACAACTGACCCAAATGAATATGTGACCTCCTACACGTGCGCCATCAAGGGGAACGACTTGGAAGATGATGAGATCGAATCTGTCCTGCTGAAAAAGTTCGGAGAGACCTTGTCAAAAGGAGCTATGATATGGTATCACAACTTACCCCCCAATTCTATTGACTCATTTGCTATGTTTGCATATGTTTTTGTAAAAGCGCACGCCAGAGCCATCAAGGTCGAGACTAGGAAGTCTGTAACGATCCGACCGGTCGTTTTGAGAATTTGCACTTTGCTCGATAGTTTGGGGGCACAAGTAGCTCCGTATGATGTATTAGGACTTGTGTGCAAAATTTGAGTTCATTCCGAGTTGATTTGATATATTTTGGCGCGAGTTTTTGGAAGTCGAAAGTTCGAAAGTTCATTAAGTTTCATTTGAGGTGCGTTTCGTCGTTTCGATGTTGTTATGTGTGATTTAAGGCCTCGAGTAGGTTCGTATTTTGTTATAGGACTTTTTGGTATGTTCGCACGGGGTCACGAGGGGCTCGGGTGAGTTTCAGATAGGTTTGGGCTGTGTTGCGCTCGGTTTCTTATGTTTCGACGTCGTTTCTTCAAGCATAAATGGTACCACATTAAACAAATGAGCTCCGATTTTTTTTTGATTGAAGCATTAGATCCGTATCGTAATTAAAGAGCCATAGCAAAAAAGAATCGTCAAATTTGGACGTCGTACGAGGATTTATGATCATTTTACTAAGAATTGGGCTGCTAGATTTTTTAGATTAATTACGAAATTGCCACTGACTTCGTATTTAAAAATCTGCACTATTTCCAAATATTGACACCGACATATCTCCTTCATTATAAGGTCAAATGAAGTGATTCAAAAGCCTAAATTGACTGAAATTTCACAAGGAATCCATTGGAGGCATCAAAAGCGAGTTTCGGGATCGTTTGACATGCAAAAAGAGGCAAAATAGCTGGGCAAAAATACTTAATATCGAAAGTTTATTCATTTGGTCATATTTTGAGTTGGGGAGCTCGGATTTGGATTATTTTTGGAGGTGATTTTTACTATATGGATTGGTTTAACTGTTCTATACTCGATTTTGGTTATATTTCATAAATTCATTTTCGTTTTAGGCATTTGATTGATGATTTCAAGGTGAAATTTGGGGATTTTTTCTAAAATTTTATAAAGTGAATTTTTGAGTTTTGAATATCGATTCGGAGTCAGATTTGACTGAAACTAGCATGGTTGGACTTGTAATTGAATGGGTATTCGGATTTTGTAAATTTTGTCGGGTTCAGAGGTGCGAGCCCAGGAGTTGACTTTTGTTGACTTTTTACAAATTGTATAAGGATCATAACTTTGTTAATTGAAATTATTTTCTTTTGCATTGTTTGATGTGTTTATGTCTTCTTTGGCTAGATTTGGCCGAGCGACGGTGAATTGGTAAAGAAAAAGCTAAATTGAGTATTGAGTTGGCCGAATTGAGGTAAATATCTTGTCTAACTTTGTGGGGGGGAGAAACCACCTCTTAGGAATTAAGTTAAGCGTATTATCTTGTTATGTGAAAGTCGTGTACGCAAGGTGACGAGTGGGTACACAGCCTATACGTGGTATTGACCGGTTTAGATTGTCTAGTCTCGTTCCTTGCTTTTGATTAAATTGTCATAACATGTGGTATCTCGATGTTAGACTTACATGCTCTATATGATGTTGTAAGCACTTATTTACCTCTTACTCATTATTTGGCCCTTATATGCCTTGGTTGAAGTCATTGCCTTCCTTATTGTCTTGTTACCTCTTAATTGTTGAGTTCTTCTATGACTATGTGCATATCTGCTACATGTCCAAATTGTCGTGATTGTTTTCTTAGTTATCGCGTGTCTTACATGTCTTGTCATTTTGTAATGGTTGTTGTATTCCTTTGATTTAACGTGGTTCCCTTACTGCCGTGTACTCATACCCTTGATTGTAGAGATTCTGGTAAATTTAGTTATTGAATTGTTGTTGTTGATTTAAGTTATTGTACGGGGGATCGGGTTGCACGCCGCAACAGGTGAAATAAGGGAGGTGGTGGAATAAGGGAGGATATTCATGTTGTGATATTGTTATTGTACGGTAGGATTGGGTTGCACGCCGCAAACAGGTGAAATAAAGTTGGATTGTTATGGTGAAACAAGGGTGAATTATGATATTGATATTATATGGTGGGATCGGGTTGCACGCAGTAACATATTATGTTTATTATTATGATATTGATATTGTACGGTAGGATCGAGTTACACGCCACAACAGGTGAAATAAGAGTGAATTGACATGGTGGAATAAGGATGACTTATGATATTGATATTATATGGTGGGATCAGGTTGCGCGCCACAACATATCTTATATTTTGGTATCCCCTGTTTTACTGTATTGGCTTCAGTTCATTCGTACGAGACTCTGATAATCTGTATTCCTGGTTTTCACTGTGTTTTGAGGATCAAGTTATTGTCATTGACTTATTGCCTTACCGCCATTTCCTGAGCTCTTTTCCTAATACTATTATTCTGGTGAATTGATTTTCAAAGTAAATTTACTACGTTGAGTCATTAACTCCTGCCCTGCTTAGCTGTTAGCAATATAGTGATTTAAAATAAAAGAATTAATATCATGCTGCCTTGTGTGACTTCTAGGTTATGACTCGCCGTATATTTTGGTATTAACTATTTCTAATAGTTGTTACATTTTACTTCAATGAATTTCTCAACTTAATATCCTTAACCTGTCTGAGGTTTTTGTTTCACTTAAAAAGGAATTTTTAAGATGTCTCAATTTAATAAATCCTATGTTAAATTCAATAGCTTATTCGTTGTTGTATTTTATTTGGGAATGTTATTCTTCTTCACTCAAATGATTTCTAAAATAAACTCATCTTTCTCACTAATTTCCTACTTGGTCTAGAAATTGTACTATTACTTTATGATATATAAGTAAAAATCTCTTGGACACCTTAATTAGCATGTGACACGGATATTATGTACTGAGTAGCCCCGTGGATTTTGCCGTGCAAAGTGAGATGGAAATATGTGGGCACAAGGTGCCATGTGTGTTAATGGTTTGGAAGTTGTGATTATGTTATGAGATTACGAGGATTGGGATTGTTGGAATTGTGTATTAGAAACGATTCAATTGGTTGAGTTAACATTGTTTTCCCTACTTGAACTCATTTATGCTTCATTCGGACCCCAACTATGTTGTTGTTTAGTTACTTGGTTAATTCTCATTGTCATTCGTGTTTTCCTCTTATCGTTACTACTATTTGCAATTTGATATCCTTCTGCTATAGGTATTACTCTGATAGTCCTCTCTTGTTAGATTTAAGTCATATCCTGCAGGTTATATATTCGGTTGTGTCTTGACATGGCCTCGTCACTACTCTGTCGAGGTTAGGCTTGATACTTACTGGGTACCACCGTGGTGTACTCATACTACACTTCTGTACATCTTTTTGTGTAGAACCGGGTACTTTGGATCGGGTTGGTTTTGAGACTTATGCTTGGTGTGGCTGGAGACTTCAAGGTACACCTACTGGGCGTTCGCAGGCACCGAAGTCACCTTCTATTGTATTTATTTCCTTTTATTCCGGAACAGTGATGTATCCATTATGTATAACTACTCCTAGAAAGGCTTATGACTTGTACTACCAGTTTTGGGATTGTAAATTGTACAGAGATTTCTATTTCGAAATTGTTCGATGTTAGAAAATATTGTCGTTATTTCTGTAAACGTTAGGCTTACCTAGTTTTAGAGACTAGGTGCCATCACGACTCCTTCAAAGGGATTTTGGGTCGTGACAAAGTCGGACCTTTTTAAGGTAAAGCAAAGAGATAACGAGATGCTCAAGGAGTTCGTGTCAAGGTTTCAAATGGAACAGATGGACCTGCTGCCAGTGGAGGACGATTGGGCCGTTCATGCTTTCACCCAAGGACTCAATACTCGAAGCTCGTTGGTTTCGCAGCAGTTGAAGCAAAATCTGGTAGAATATCCGGCTGTAACTTGGGCCGATGTGCATAACCGGTATCAATCAAAAATTAGGGTCGAAGATGATCATCTTGGGGCCCCATTCGGGTCTGTTTATCCTGTCCGAGCTAGTGACAGGTCCAAAAGAGACATTGATCGTGAACCAAGGTCAAGTAGAGATCGATATCAATCGTACAACGGTGATCGTAAGGGTAATGGGTGTGGACGAAACCCTGTGAGAACTGAAAGGAGAAACGACCCAGGTCAAAATAACTGGGGACTCATGAGAAAATACGGTTTCGACAGGCCCATCGGGCCTAAGGAAGAACCGTGGTTATCGGAGTACAACTTCAATGTCGATGTTGCTGCCATTGTATCTGCCATTGGACGCCTCAAAGACACCAAGTAGCCTCGACCTTTACACTCTGATACTGCCCAAAGAGACCCCAACCTAATCTGTAAGTATCATGGCACTCACGGCCACAGAACTGAAGATTGCCGACAGTTGAGAGAGGAAGTAGCAAGGTTATTCAACAACGGACACCACCGAGAGTTCCTAAGCGATCAAACCAAAAATCATTTCAGGAATAGAGACTCCAATAAGTAGATCGAGCAGGAGAAACCTCTGCGCGTCATTAACATGATCATCGGTGGGGTTGACGTCCCCTAGGGACCAATGTTAAAGAGTACCAAGGTGTCCATCACAAGTGAAAACGGACTGGAGATTACGTGCGAGAGGGAACTGTATCCTTCAAAGATGAGGATACTGAGGGCATCGTGCAACCAAACAATGATACAGTGGTAATATCTGTACCCATAAGTAAATCTCGAGTTAAGCATGTATTAATTGATCCAGGTAGCTCGGCCAATATAATCCGATCGAGGGTTGTAGAGCAGCTATGCCTACAAGACCAAATTGTGCCTGCAGTCCGAGTTCTAAACGGATTCAACATGGACTGTGATACCACTAAAGTGGAGATAACCTTGCCGGTGAACACCGCCGGAACCATTCAGGAAACAAAATTCTACGTGATCGAAGGAAATATGATACAATGCTCTGTTCGGGAGGCCGTGGATTCACAACATGAGGGCGATACCCTTGAGACTACACCAGGCATTGAAATTCCTAACACCAGGAGGAATTAAAACGATTTACGGAGAGCAATTGATCGCAAAGAAGATGTTCGCGGTCAACGAGGTGATCCCGATATCCACACTTTCAACATCAAAGGGTTCGAGTTCGGTCGCCAAGGGGGAAATCAAATAGCAATCACCGATATCGGCCCCAGTTGAACCAGAGAAGCAGGGGACGGGTGAGGACGACGACTACGGAGTCCCCAGATCTTTCATAGTCCCTAAAGATTCTGACGCCACCAAATCAACGGTTGAAGAGCTGGAGCAAGTCTTATTGATCGAGCACCTTCCCGATCGTAAGGTATACCTGGGCATGGGGTTAAATCCCGAGGTCAGGAAAAAACTCATTAAATTCCTTATAGCTAACGTAGATTGTTTCGCTTGGTCCCACCTCGATATAACAGGCGTCACACCTCCTTTTTTCCTACACCCGCAAGGGTAATAAAGGAGTTTTTCTACTTTAAGTGACAATCGAAACGGGATTATTTATTTATTCAGAGTCGCCACTTGGGATAGTTTATGGTGTCCCAAGTCACCGGTTTCAGAATCCCGAATCGAGGAAAAGATTGACTCTCCTTTTGAAGTCTGCAAACCAGAAATTCTGAATAAGGAATTCTGTTAACCCGAGGGAAGGTGTTAGGCACCCTCGAATTCCGTGGTTCTAGCACGGTCGCTTAAACTAGCACAACTGGCTTATTATTTGATTTTAATACACGTTTTAGCCTATGGTACAATTTTAACTTTATAACTGCTTTTATTTAATTATTTTTAGGAAAGATTCAACGTTATCTAAAACACGCCTTGAACCACGTCACATAAATGCACCCACGGTCCACGATACATTTTATCTAACGTTGTTGAGATTTGAATTTGGGTCACATAAATACACACCCGAGTTTAGGAAAGTAATAATTGTTTAAAATAGCGCGCCTAAAGCAACTACGCATTCTTCAACTTTGCGAGGGCCATGGAAAATTCAACTAAATGGCACACCTCGAGTTCTAAGGATTTAGAATGAATTTAATGAGGGCCATGCATTTAGGATTTTATTTGGCACGTCTCACCTCGATTAATTTAAAGGACCTTGCCAACTAATTAATAGGCTGAAGAATTTCCAATCACTAAGGCGAAAGTTTTAAACTCAGTGTTAATAATTCGTAAGCTAACAGTACATGACATCAAATTGAGTTACTGAAGGGGCCCAGGTGGGCTATGAACCCAACGACCAACTGCCCATTTGCTGTAGGCTCAGCATGTGAAATAACTGGGCTCAATGCGAAGCCCAGCTTGGCGGCCTGATTGCGGAGGGGGAAGACAATCGCAATTGGGCCAATGATGGCAGCCCAATACACGATTCAGCAAATATGTTTGAAGCAAATTGTATCATTCAAGAAAATCTGGAATTGAACAAATACTGATAATCTTTGAATCAAATGCAAAGCACATTTTAATGCTAACATAGGTTCTAAAGTGAAGATACAATCCCTAGCTACAATAACACACCTTTACACAAATTATTCACCAATTAACAAAACTCAAAGGCCCCCCAGCTCGTATTAAATTCTGATTCAAGCATAGCACATTTAAACATACCACATGACATCGAAACTTGCCAAAGAAAACTAAATGTGAAGGGCTAATCTAAATCTGAAAGTTTCAAGTCAAAAATCAAGCTCAAAACCCATTCAAAAAATCCTTTTAAGATTAAAGGTGCACGTACATGAGCAAAAGCAGAACTGAAGGACAACTCTAAAAACCACTGTACTGTATTTCAAGCTATACAGGAACGGATCTAAAATGAACAGTGGGAAATAAACCCAACCAAGCTTGCTAGACCAACAACATGAAGGGTCTAAACTTGTAATTCGAACCACAGCCATGAAACATACATCCAAACCATCCATCATTAACTAATTAAATTAGGAATCATAATCTTTAGTTAACACAGATTATACTAGGTTTAAAATATTCCTGAACCACCTATATTCAAACAAAGTCCACCCAACATTTAAATCAAATGTACATCCAGGAATGAAATATCCAAAATAAACTAGACTAAAAGCATGAACAATAAAATGGCATAATCGAGCAGTAATTACAATAGGAACTAGTGTTTTTCATTAAACTTCAGCTCGGTTCACAGATCTTTACACAAAAAATTTAATCAGGCTTCATTTCCACCATAGTTTCGAGAGAATACCTGATGCAATTAGAGCAAAAGAAAAAGGTGAGAAGATCAGCAGCAGAAGCAGATGCACTTCAGCAGTCCAACAATAGCAAATCCAGCTTCTTAACACCAGTTCAAGCCCAAAATGACTCAGAGATTACTTTCAAACTTGAAAACCCCAAGAATTGCAGAAAAAACTTCAATGTATCAGTAATTCTGTGATTTGTCTTTGTATTTTTCTAATTATTCAAACCCTTTCAGTATTTTTTCAGCCGTTTTTAATTTTCTCCAATCTGATCCCTAAAAAATTTCAGGAAATGGGGCTTTTATAGAGAGGGGTTAGGGCAGCAGTAAAGATTTTATTACTTGCCATTTATCCCTTCTCCAAATTTCCTTCATTCAGTTCAAACCCCAATTCAAAAACAGTTTTGCAAGCCAATCCCTTCCTCACTTACCTAGAAGCTTCCTAATGCAGTTACAAAAGATTCCCCTACCCAATTCCCTAAACTACCCCTTAAACAGCTATTGTTTACCTTCGGAAACCAGAACAGATATGGGTCAAAGTTGACCCAAGGTTGAATTAGCCCAAGACCGAGCCCAAACCATGAGTCTGTATACTAACAACCCAAATTGAGTTTTCAAATTCTGAACTTAGTTGGAATCTTTCAGACAAACCAACCTTTGAATTTTCAGCAGAAAAAGATTTCACTATAGAAGCTCGGAAACAGTCATTTAAAGTAATTAAATCGACTAACTAACTAATTCCTATTTCATTGAACTTTAAAAAACAAACTTAAATTAAAGAGGAAAAGGACTCAGAACCATAACCTTGAACATTAAAAGGAACGAGAAGAGAAGAAATAGAAGGAGGTGGGTTCAAGAACGAAACAGACGAGGGAGACGAAGGAGAAAGAACAAAGAAAATACCTCGATGGCCACACGGACAGGCTTGATAAACCTCAGGCGACTTCGATTTAACTCGAAACTGGTATTAACCGTATGTTCTCTTTGAGAACAAACGAGCAATACTCGTTTCAAGCCCAATTGTTCATAGGAACTTGAAGACTTGAAAGATTTTCTTTTCCTTCGATTTTAGATTCAAACCTGGTCCGATTTGGCTAGGATTTGGGGAGAAGTAATGGTGGATTAGGACTCAGGGAGGGGTGATGGTTGCCTGGTTGAATTTTGGTGGTGGTTTGAGCCCTGCCGCCGGCCGGAGATGGTCAAGGGATTCAGGGCGGCGGGTCTTAGGGTTAGGGATGAGGGAGTTGAAGTACAGAGATACGATGTTTCTCTGTGAATTTCGGAAAATTATATCGAAGGGGGGGGGGGGGGGCGTTCCTTGGCCGTTGATATTCTTCCCAAATCTGTACCATGGGCAGCTGCAATACATGAACAGAAATTAAAATCACCACCATAATCACAATGACTTATTTGACGATGAATTGAGAACAAGAGAAAAATGTGCAATAGAGAAATTAAAATAGTCCATTTCATGGCTAAAAATAGAAAATTCAAGCAAGACTAGTAAATTTTCCTGTACTGAAAGAGGGTTTGATGGTTCCCTATCAGCTGAAATCAATTACACCTTCCTAAAAGGTGTCCCCAATCCAAACAGAGGCTAACAAAACAAAAGAGGAAATGAAAAAGAGCCCAACTATCTTCTCCAAATCTGTTCTATACAGAAGATCATTCCTTGAATTTTCAAAGAACCAAATTAGAAACTAATATTTAATCAATCGATTCAACCAAACCTCAATCTCAACCTAATTGAAAAAAAATTACTAACTTCAATTAACAAAACCCAAGAAAGAGAAAAGGAATAAAAAATGGAGGAGCAGCAAAATGAAGGACCTCAAGACACCAGGTGTGAGATGACCAATGGAATAAATCTCAATCGGGAATACTTTTACACATTTTTTATCCAAACTAAGCAAAAAAGAGCATAAGATAGGTTAAGATCCATAGTTATCAAAAAGTCGTATACAATAGAAATGAAAGAAACATAGAGTAAAGGACTCAACCTGTAAGTCTGACTAGCTATGTGAATCCTGAAACATTTATAATGCCATGCATATGTGTACAAATGTCATAGCATGCATAGGTATATGCGTACATAACATCATCAAGCCTCTGAGGGCATCTCATCATATCATCTCGGCCACTGTGGGCAAAACATCAACATATGCCAGCTGATCGAGTGGTGGTGCGTATATAATGCCGTAACCTTTCCCATACCCCATATACATATAATATACGCGTATATAACGCCATTTGGTAATGGGCCAATATACAGTTATCAATAAATGTAATGCATAATGAAGTAAGTCAATAAGATCTCTCAGAATGTCATAAGATCAATATGCCTTCGATTAATATCATGAAATAAAGCTTATCAACTTCCATATTTAATAAGACCCATGAACAGACGATAGAATAAAAGGACACATGGGGAATCAAGAACATAGGCACCCCTATTACTTCTAAGAATAGTATCATTTGTGAAAGTTGCGCGTTTGCTCGTTTCGTTTGTATCATATGGATCATGCCAAAAGGAAAGAAGGGATAGCCTTAACATACCATTACTGCTTGGCCAACGGTAGCTCACAAGTTCCTGCACGCTCTACGAATGATAGTCTACATGCTATAGATGGTTTGGATCACATTCGAATCAATAAACCAAGAATTGGATTCACTGCGACATTTTATCGAACACTTAGGGTGCATAAGCTTCATATCATACTACAATGGAATTCAACACTACTAGCTCTTCTCCTCTACTTACAACACAACCACCATCACAAACAACTATACTTCATAATTTTTAGCCATAAGATACCTTAAGAGACCACTCAAAACCATTCAACAACTACAACACTTCATCAATAACCAAACTATGATCCAAATAACCTCAAATACATGGAGAAGAGTATGATATTACCTTAAACAACAAGGATAACAACACATATGCATATCTATAACTATATTCCAGCCCTTGAACACAACCAAATCCTCCTCAAATACACAACAATTACCTTTATTTCTACCTCAACAAGAATTTAAAATGGATTTCTCCAAGTTGAAGATAAATTTATCTAGAAGGATTGTTGAATTCTTACTTTATTTATTTGAAGAAAAGGGATAGGATAAGCTGGAGATAAGCCTTCCCAACACCTTTACAAACAAAACCTCCAAACCAAGAGGAAAATTGCAAGATAATTGCCTTAAAGAGGCTGGCCATATGATGCTATTGTAAGGAGCTTCTAATTGCCTAAGATGATGCTTATAGGAATTGTATATGTACAGCAGCCCCTAAAATGACTTCCTTCCCGTTTAAGATTTGATATATATCACGTTTAATGAGGTATGGATGTCTCTTTATCATAGTGGATTGTGGTTCCCACTTTATGTGATACTTTGCTAACTAGTCCCCTAAATATGCCACCTAGCTACATAAATCATCTAGTCACTTTTAGGCTTGATTAATACTCCCATCTGTTGCCACATAGAGATGGTATCTCCACTAATTTCTTAGGCACAAATTCATAATTAGTTTGTTAATTTTCCACTAAAACCATTAATTAACCCATTACTCATATAATTAAGTAATATCCTAATTTACATAAAATACTAATCACTTTTAACATACTTTATACACCTTACTATCATGGTCATGTGGTATAGTACTAGTCCATAGATACGGGGTATTATAGCTTGGACCATATTTTATCTCAAAATGTCAAACTTCGACGAAACTCATTTTCCGCCCTCGGATCTGTCGGAATCCTCGGAGCCTTCCTTGTCCTCGAGCCTCTTAACATTTTCAATCTCGGCCGATAGGTCAAAACCCCGGGCATGAACTTCCTTGAGGGCCTCCCTTCAGAACTGCCACTTCATGTGTTCAATGATGTGTTTCAGGCAGTCCTGGGTTGCCTCAACATTGTCTTTGTACTGGGCCACCATATCCTCAACATCGGCCCTGGTTATTTCTGCCACTGACTTGGCTGCTTTATGCTCCTAGGCAAGGGTATCCCGATTGGCAATAGCCGAGCCCAATTGAGACTAGAGGTCTTTGATTTTTTGGGACCGGGCTCAGCTTTCTCCATCGCCGCTCGAAGTTGAGCCACCGCCGAGGCCAGTTGCTCCCGGACAGTCTCCTTTTCCGAAGCCAAGCGATCCATCTTGCTTCTTCACTCTTCAGCCTCAGCTTTAATCATATTCATCTCGGCTCGGAGTTGGTCGATTCGGTCAAGCTTTTGTTGGACCTGCGGGTTTTGACCTTTAGTCGCCGTGTCTAGATCGTCATCACTAACTTCAAAAATCTTTACTTGTTCTACCAGGTTGCCATGTTCTTTCTGAGCTGCGTCCAACTCGGCTCGGCCATTTACTTCTCCTTCGCATTGCTCGTTGAGAAGCTTATACATGTCCCTCTTCTCAGCAAGCTCTTTGACTTCGGCCTCGAGTTGGCTAAGCTCATCTCGGTACCGGAGAAAGGTCTCGTGGTGAAGCACTGAGGTCTGCAAAATGTGGAAAGGAAAAAGCATTAGAATTCTAAAAACTGAGTCCGAAGATGAAAGAGTATGATAACACCTTACCCGGTTCAGCGCTTGTTGCGCTTCGTTGAACAAGCATGGTGCATCCACCTTGTTCATTTTTGCCTGGTTTTCTTTGGCTACCATGCACCGTAGGTAACTAGATATCCCGACATGGGCGGAGAGAACCTGGGCATCCTCCGAAACGGTGATAATAATTGATCGCTTCTTACCAGGATCCATACTCGGGGCGGGGAACCGGTTAACCAGCCTCGCTCTTGAGTTAGGCTGACCAACCTTCGAGGATGAACTTTTCCTCGGTACCTCTAAGTCACCCAACCTGGTGACATCTTCCAGGGTGGTGGAGTCCACACCGTCAAAAAAGCAGCGGAGGGGATCGTCCGCTCTGTGAGCCCCCTCGTTGGGTCGCTCTTTCACCATTCGGGCCTCGTTGAACATGGAATCAGTAAACGAGGGAGACCTAGTAATATCTATCACACCGTGTGCCTCCTTCGGGGCACTACCTGAATCTCGGGAAGTCTCAAGTCGGGCCTTCTCATCGACCTCCCTAGCCTGAGGGAGATCTACCTCATGGGTCTCTTATTCAATGACCCCCTGCTCTTCGAGCGGCGACGGGTCGAGGGCCACAAAAGGCTCTTCCTCTTCGGAATCATCCCTAAGCCGGTAGATCAAGTCCGAATCAGGTGCTCGAGAGATGGATGTCTCCTTTGGCTTACGAGCCAGTCTTCTTTTTGGTTTTTTCTTCTCTGAGCTCGGGGAGACCAGATTCTTTCTTTTCTGCTTCCTCTCTACTGTTGCAGCCCCTAGCTACCCCAAAGCAGAGGAGTCAACAGGCAAGTCCTCGTCCCCGACAGGAGGCCTAAGCTCGACGGTCTTAGGAAAACCTGCAAAAAGAAAATAGAGGAAATAAGAACGCAATGCTAGAAGAAGAAGTCCAATACGACTTGCTCGGGAAGGGAATCTTACCATGGGAACGGGCCTCCCAACGATCTTTCGAGAGTTTGCGCCACGAGCACTCGGAGTAGGACATCTGCGACACAATACCCTCAACCCACTCCTTAAGCCGAGGAATAGCGTTTGGAACTCGAGCAAGGGCTGCGCCATAGCAAACACCGATAAGAAAAGGGAAGATAAAACATAAAATCGACGCTTAAAGGGAGTTATACTTACGTGATACTTTCCACTTCTCGGGGAACGGCCTCCACTCGGCAGGAAATAAGTGTAAACACTCAGATAACCCTCAACATGGGTGGTAATGGCCTCATCGGAGTTAGGGACCACTATGTCTTGTCGGCCCAGTTGTAGTCTTTTCGGACCATGGGGAGGTCCTCTACGGAGATTGAGCAAATTTATATCGAGGCCTCCTCACATTGGCCCTGTACCGAAGAAGGCTTCTCAACCTTGAAGTCATCGGTGACCGAACAACCCCCATGAATGAACAACTTCAAGGGGGTTCAGCGGCCGGTTCATCGGTAGCCACGTCAGCAGCAGACCTCTCGAGGTCGACCACATTGGGAACGGTCTCATTAATTTCGGGAGTCGGTTGGGAAGTAGAAGCGCCCTTTTGGGGAAAAGATTTGGAGGTTTTTGCCATTGATGTCTGAAAAGGCTTGAAAAAGGTAGAGAAAGGGTTGAAAGTTGAAAGCTCGGATGTGTTGGTTTGGATAGAGAATGAATAAAAACATGCAATTTACTGAGGAATCTCGAGCAACGAAGGTGAAATTACTAGAGTATAAGAAAAAAAGGGGGTAGTGAAATCCTGAAAGTACGAGGGTAGAAGTTTGGACGTAAAGTAAAAAATGAAAAAAGGAGGGAATATTTATAGGGGCTCCATGACGTTTCACGTCCAGGCACAACCAACGGGCGGCTGACACGCAGTTGAGGTCATAATGACATGTCTGACGAGATGTTCGGGTTTTCTGTCATTTCTGTCACGGCGTATCAAAGAAGGAATCGAGGAGCTCATGTCGTTTCTCGTCAACTTACTCTCCGAGAAACGAGGGGACTATCTGTATACGGGTAAAATCGAGCTCGTGGTATACCCCGACTTCCGATATGATAAACCGAGCCTGAGACACGATGACTAGGGACGAGAATCGATATTAGGGTCTCATCGAGTCAGAGCCCGGAGGCATGATGCCCGCCCTCGAGAATATCGAAGCCATGATCCGGGATCGGTCTAAACCTTAAAAGACTTCGAAGAACATCGTCAGGCAACCGAGCACAACCAATAGAAGGCCGTAATATCCGCGACCGGCCGGATATCACGGAGTGGATCTCGGCATATATCGATGGAGAACCGGTATTGGTTAAACAGAAGATTTTTACCTTTTATAGAATTATACCTAGAGTAAGACTCCCCTATTATATAAAGGGGAGTCTGATTATTCATTAGACACATTGTACCGCACGCATTCCAAGGAAATATATTATTATTTTCTTTATTCTTATTCTGGTTCATCAGTGCTGGTCTTTGTGAGCCCTGATCGGGGTGGATATTCCATTGACGCTATAATCATCTTCATAACGTGGTTTGAGGTTACTACACCTTTGTTTACTTAATCTAACGCAGTTTATCATTTGTATCGAATTAATCCGCATATCCTTAAAACCACTTACAAATTTAATTGTTATCTGTTTATGAGGGTAAACACATGTGTGTGTCTGTGTCTGTGTGTGTCTGTGTCTGTGTCTGTGTGGAGGCAAATCAGAACTTAAATTTAATAGATTCAACCTTTAAAATCATTTTCAGCATTGAACTCATTGTACTGTTAAAATTATGGGTTAAGATTTAATATTTCTGAAGATTTTATTAAATTTTTGCATATATATCTATGCTCCGTATTAAAAGTTATAAATTTAGATGAACCTGCGGCTAAAGGGCTACACGCGCCCTTGCATGCATGTCATCAAGATTAGAATAAGGAAAAGATAATTTCAGCAACCATCACGATAAGTTATACATCGAAAACGTATACGTACTTCTCTACATAAAAGTTCTATTTTTCCTTTCTTCTTACTTCACTTTGATAGACTTCAATTTTTTTGGTTAATGCTATCAAATAGCTCTCACGTCCAAATGCCTAGCAATGTCTAACGCATATCTTAATGAAGGTTTGAATCTTAATTATTCAAGTGCATTTGTTTTTAAAGTCTGAATTTTAATCTTTTAAATTTTAATCATTAAGTTTGTTTGTTTTTTTACTTCACAAATCACAACCACTTAATGAGTATTAATACATCTGTATGATTAAGATCTATAACAAAGACTTAATTTCATTAATACGCTAATATCCACATTCATTATTAAATGCTACCACCGCCTACCATTATTAACTAGTATCATCGCCACCTACCACCACCATACTCAACCACCACGTCCACATCCTCAATCATAGCCACCACCATTATCGTCAACCACCACCCAGAATCCCTGCCACCCCCACCACCATCATTCTCAACCACAAACTCATTCACCTCAATTTCCACAACTAACCAACCCATCCCTATCAACAACCATAGTTGGCCTTGGCCACCATTATAAACTACCACAACTTTTCTCTGTCACAACCACCACCTACCATTATTAATTATTATCACCTACCACCACCATTGTCAACCATAATCGTCATCACTACCAATTACCACTAGCTACTACTCAGAACCACCACCATCAACCAAAACCACCGCCTATAATTGGCATTCACAAGCACCACCGTTAGCAATCACCACCAATAACTACCATATTTTAGAAAATATATATTTTATTGATAGAATATTAGAGTAATTATTTGAATTTTATGTTTATTAATTATTAAATAAAATAAATGTATACATTCAGATGTTAAAAATAAACCGTCTTAATCATTTAGTATTCAGATCTTAATACATATCTTAATATTCGGATGTGTATTCAGATTCAAACGTCTTAATCTTAATGCACATCTTGATATCAGATTCAGACATTTTAATGTTAAAAAAAAAAAAAAGCCATGAGACTTCTACTAATCAGCCAATGTTCGACTAATGGAACTGGAAAGAGAAAGTTGAAATATCATGTGTTAGTTAAGATGAAAATATTGATATTTTTTTGACTCACAAGTCGTAAAGAGCGGTTAGTTGGAGACAATTGAGGAGGTAAATAGTTGGAAGTGGGATTATGCATGCGAGTTGAAACTTTTTCTTCTTCTTGCATGCGCACTAATCGTGCCAAGTTTTGTGGGTTGCTTTGAAAATTTCTACTTCATCATTTTAGCTTGTACAAATAGTCTCCCTTATTTATGGAACAAGTGTTTTTCAATTTGCTAAATCTTAAATAACGGAGAACTTGTTCTAGCTACGCTACTTCATGCAACTCAATGTAAACAGAAACTTCTATTAAATCTCTATTGCATCAATCTAATATAATATAGTATTAGAGTCAAAAAATATTAGTACAAGATTGTATTGTACCAATTTTTCTTTCTTCTTTCTTTAAACAATTCAGGTTAGTAAATTTTTGGATTAGATATATAAATTTTGTCCATGTATACCAAGATCATGCATGGAACGATGATCATGCAATATGACAAAATTATGAGATCACGCCGAGGAATCGTAGAATGTGGAAAGATTCATGTGAATGTACTTTGGTTTCACACCAAAATATTTCCAAGTTTGTGCACGTTGATAATGAAGAGTTAAATTAGCTGCGGTCTTCTTGATCCACACGAAGTTTCCTCATATTACACACAGACACATGAGTTGCTGCTAGTCCACTCCTTGTCTTTTTATAAATATATATCTTCAACTTATAAATTTCTTTTTTGAAAGAACATCAAAGCTGACCTTAACTAACTGAATCATGCCCTAAATGCGCCTGAAGAAATTCAAAACTGTTATAAAGATGCAACATGGTTGACTTTTGTGATTTTAGCAGTACATATATAGCCATTATATTGACTCGGCACCAAAACTTTGAATCTTTCGTTTTCTAGAGAATCTGCTGTCGTCTTCAATTCATCAGCGAATTATGGATTACATGGCAACTGCATGCAGTGGCAGAACATCATTCACTAAGGGGTGTCAATCAACACTGTTTCGGAAAAAAAAAAAAAAACTTACATGTTAAAATAATATTTAAAAAAAATTTTATATACATATATGCAATTGGTCGATACAATTTAAAAGTAAATATAATTTGGTTTAGGAAGTGAAGTCTCAAAACCAAAATAGTTCAACTTACAAATATATTGATTATGACAATAGATCGTTACTACTTGCATAAAATTTTGTGTACACCACTAATATAATATTGTCCGTTCTTTCTCTAGATCAAACGGTCTGTCTTTCAAACATTACTAGTATATTTTATCTAACTTCTAAAATTAATCCATGTCTAGACGAGGAATTTAAAGCTATGTTACTTCCTCTGGCAACTAGACTATTCCCTACTATAAACCAAGATATATGATTAGTTTACCCACGCTAAGAAAGATTGGTGTATGATATCGAATAGTTTAAATACACAAATATTTCGCTAGTAGGTAACAATTCGTGGACAAGATTGAGTATAAAATTGTATGATGGATAATAAAACTTCAAAGATTTAAAATAGACAGCTAATGAAACAACATAGATTATTAAAGAAGGTATCCAGTTAATTAACTTGATTTTAAGTAACTGAATGAGCAGTTGATCAGCTACCCACCAATTTATGCAATTAATTATCTAATGGGAAAGTTTAGTTTACTTAAAAAGTAAAAAATATTCTCCATATAATAAGGTGATGGGAAATAGCGACCATAACAAGCCATCAAAACATGGGTTTTTGCATTGTTGTTGAAATTGATTGTCCTCTGGCGTTAAATTTAATATTCATTATTTTATCCGCTAGTACCATAATTATGTGAATAAGCATAAAAATTATCAGTAGTCAATATAATTTTTCTATGTTGTTACTTGTTACATAAGCAAGAAAATCTGCTCAACTATACAATATGGAGTTCATTTATTTAAGGCCAAAATCATACCCAGCCCTTTAAACTTGTTCGGGTTTTCCTCATAGACACCTTATTTAAGATTTGTTCCGATTGAACACTTAAACTACCCAAAATTTGAACCAATTAGACACTTTTTTTATAATCAGCAAAAAACTAAAGAGCGTGTAATACACTCGCCAATGATGTGGCAAGTTGACGAATTGACTTATGACATTTGGCATTTAGGCCCAACATAATAATTAACAAAATAAATTATGTGGGGAAAAAACAAAAACTATTTTTATGAAACGTGAGATCTTGCGGTTTTAAGGGAGTACGGTGCAATCTTTCTCAAGAATATCATACGGATTTTTCCCCACTTCGATCCGCCGTTACGTATTTTTCGCAAAAGACATGGATTAGAGGTATTGTTAAGAGAACTGGCTCAGGTATGTTAAGGCTATCCCTTCTTTCTTTTGGCATGATCTATACGACACAAACGAAATGAGAAAATGAACAACTTCCATAAATTACTCTATTCGTAAAAATGTTAGAGATGTGTATATTCTTATTCTCCCATGTGTCATATTATTCTATAATCTGTTCATGGATCTCAAAAATACGTAAGTTGGTAAAGTTTATTTCATTATATTAATCAGAGGCATAATGGTCTTATGACGTACCGAGAGATTTTATTAACGTATATCATATGCATTTCATGCATTTATACATGCACATTGACCCATGACCAGATGGCGTTGTATACGCGTATATATATATATATATATATATATGGGATACGGGAAAGGTTATGGCGTTATATATGCACCACCACCTGATCAATTGATATACGTTGAAAATTTTGTCCACTGTGGCCGAGATGATATGATGGGATACCCTCAGAGGCTTGATAATGTTATGAACACATGTACCTATGCACGACATGACATTCATACGCATATGCATGACACTATAAGTATTTCATGATTTACAGAGTTATCTAGACTTACGGGTTGAGTCATTTACTCTATATTTCTTCCATGTCTTTTAAGTACTTATTTATGTGCCTTACATACTCGGTACATTATTCGTACTGACGTCCCTTTTGCTTGGGGATACTGCGTTTCATGCCCGCAGGTCCTGATAGAAAGGTCGAGAGTCCTCCAAGTAGGCTATCAGCTCAGCGAAAGATGTTGGTGCGCTCCATTTGCTCCGGAGTTGCTTGTTTGGTCAGTATGATTTAGACGCGTATTGTTTGGTATGGCGGGGCCCTGTCCCGACCTTTATGATAAGTATGTATTCTTAGAGGCTTGTAGACAGATGTCATGTATACGGATGCTTGTATGGCCTTGCCGGCCTATGTTTTGAGTTTACAAATGATCATGTTGGCGTTATAGGCCAGTATGTCACATGTATAATTTTTTATATATCAGGTTGGGCCGTCCTATATTAAGTATTCCCCTATGTCTATTCTGGTTAGCCCATGACGGCCCGTTTGCTCATTTGCCAATAAAAGTACAATAAGAAAGATATGTTATGTTGATACTCAGTTAAGTAAGGTACCGAGTGCCCGTCGCGGCCCATCGGATTGGTCATGACAAAAGTGGTATCAGAGCAGTTCTGTCCTGGGAAGTCTACAAGTCGTGTCTTGTATAGTCTTGTTTGTGGGTGTGTCGTACACACACTTATAAGAAGGAGGCTACATGGCATTTAGGATTGTCACTCTTTCTTCTTACTCTAGATCGTGTCATAGAGCTCAATTGTAAGAACTCAATTTCCTCACTCTATCTTATTCATAATACAACGATGCCTACATCCAGAAAGACGATTGGTAAGAGATATAGCTGTGGAAGAATTAAGTCAGAGGAAACTCGATTTATGCATCTGCTTATGATGAGTAAATGTAAGGTCTTCAGTAGATCATGTATGTATAAGCTTCTTGATAATGAGCCTTAAGGCAAGTATATCTATCCACCAATGTGGTGAAAAGCAATGAGAGACTCAAAAGATAGATACAAGTTTCAACAAGTAAAAGAAGCAAGGTAAAGAAGGGAACGAGGTGCCCAGTTAGTGAAGATGATCACTATCTACAACTCAGGAAAAGAGATATAAGTATTTTGAGTTACCTTCGACAGTAACAGAGGTATGCACAATTGGCCACACCGATCTCGGTTATGCCCTATGGGAGATAGCAGATATGGTTTAAGACAGGACGGGATATCAAGATCTGGCTGGGGTTACAATAACCCAAAATGGCGACTGGATTGTTTGGGTTAGTTGATACTTTCGAAGAATATTACAAAGGTACTAATAAATCTCCTTGTGAGATACCTAGATGGTGCACTCTGAAATAGTACAGCTAGATATGAGTACTACAAAGATGGGCACTGAAAGCCTGGAAGGGATAAATATTATCTTAGTATGGCTCTCGTCCCTAGTAGAGAGAGAATGTTAGGCAATCTGAAGAGCGGTGGATGGAGCAAAAGGGAGCTAAAAGCAAAAAGAATTCTTGTTGCAGTTTTCAGAATAAAGTAATAGACAAAAATGTTAGCAGGAGGATAAAAAGAGAGTTAATAAAGCATTATGAGCAAGATGTGATACATGGATGGCAACGGTAGATCAAAAAAAATGATAGTATTACAGAGTCTATAGCCAAGGAAAGGAAAAGACGAGAGGAGCCAGGCCTTGAGACAACAAAAGAGTATAGGCCATAAAGTCATATCCTCAATTCGAGAAATAAGTTCGTGACTCCAACGCGACTACAAGAAGAGAGAGTTAATCCATAGAGTAATAGAAATCAGTATAGGCTGGTGAATAAGATAAAGCAAACATGAATTAGGGGCTAAGTGATTTGATAATAGTTAGCATCATGAGAATTTCAGATTACGTTCCGGCGATAATAGAATGGACCACGGAAGAAGATTCATGAGGAATTCAGAGAATGGTCATTCAAGAAGACGCTTCCCTAAAAGTAAGCAATGTGACCAAAGTTAAGCTTAAGGGACCGTAGGTGCCAGTTACACTAGGTGTTTCCCTCGTGAGTAAGGAAATTTATTATCCTTGGTACAGAATGATTACCGCAAGGCAAGTGAGGGTTATCGATGATGTGAAAAGACGCCAAGGATAAAGAGGTAAAACATTTATAGGTAGATCGTTGTAGCTCGAAATCTTAGTAATCCCCTAAAGGGGGGAATATGGAGTTATTTGACAAAAGTGGTATAAGTGGTTCAGTAACTATGGAATGGTCAAAGAAGAATGCGATAAAAATGAGAAAGGAACGAGTAGTTAGTAGTTGATTTAGGAAGAGCCTAGCTATGGCTAGACAAGAGGATACAGACAAATCAACATATCGTGCAAGATAAACAAAAGGAACCCCAACATGGGGAATTCAGCCTCGCAGTCATGACATCGTGATCCTTGAGAAATATTCAGATAGGAGTTGGGGGTAGATAAAGATACCGTATGAGTGTTACGGAAATAAAAGAGAGTACCACTGGGAAGTCAATCAAAATATTAGTTCAGAAGCAACCCTACAGGCACAAGGGCGTGGAGATAAGTAACTACGGGTAATTATAGGCGAGGTAGAACATTAAAAATACCGTCAAGCATACAATGTGATAAGCTCGCAGCTTTACAAGAGTCTGAGGATCCTCCCTAAATACTACAATGAAAGACTAGCTGAGGAAATAAGGAAAAAGGCTTCAACCTAAACATGGTAACTCAAAGGAAAAAAAAATGGTCTTGTAACAACAGTCTCACAACAACAATGTATGCACCCCATAAGAAAGTGGTACCTATCGTGGCCAATATGTTTGGGCACTAAGATAAACCAAGTATACATGCAACAAGAGGCAAAACCACCAGGAAAAGCAATTGCTCGCATTTAAAGAAAGTTGAGAGGAATTATCCGATCAATGATCCAGAGATAATTACATTATGAATGCACCTAAGATTTCGGGGTATTATGCAGCATATATGATTGACAATCATACAGCCGTAGAAGACTTTGGTATAAGTTAAAAGAAATAATTGAGTCCAGGTTATAGATAAAGGATTGAATTGTTAGATGATGGTACCATGGATATTCCACAGCTTCCATGAAAGGCTAAAGTGATAACTAATGCCATGAGCCGCAGATCAGAAGATAGCTTAAGCCTACATAAAGGTTGATCAGAGGGAAGAGGAAACTAAAGAGTTACACCAACTAAGTAAATCAGGAGTCTGATTATTGGACCCAGAAAATTATAGACCTCATTATTGAGAACATTACAGGATCACTCTTAAATATTAGAGGTACAAGAGAGATAGTACAGTAGCCATACTCTATAAGGGCATCATAAGAATACCAGCCTCATAAGAAGTCAGTATGAAACGCTCACCGGATTATGTATAGATGTGCAAGTATGATAATAAGGCTTCAAGTTATGGATGTGAATTATACCTATGTGGAAGGAAGGTCATGAAAGAGATACAAGATGTGATGTAAGATTTTAAGGTAAGTAAGGTAAAGGGGAACAACGTACGCGTTACTCAAATGTGGGAGGTTGTGAATAATCCATACTTTGGATAGAAAGCTAGAAGCGCTGGGATTCAGTATCTTGGGAATGAATGTGCGCCTATGCGACTCTACTATAGTCCCTAACCCTATTATTTCCTCTACCACATTTAAGGAATGATTATATTTAAAGCTCAAGGGAATGAAGTTCAAATTAATGGAAAACAAAATTAGCCGTGATGATGTATTTTTTTTGTTTTGTTTTTTTTTTACCGTTGGAGTGTTGGTGGCATACATTTGATCCCTTACTTTAGTTTCGTTGCATGTACTTGTTGACACAATTTTTATGTTATAAACGGTGTTCGTCTTATTTTAGCTTCTTTTTGTCCATATTAGTTAGGCATGTTTATAGCGATATACTTTCCGTGGAATCCCGCAAATTTTCTTATTGGTGTAATCGATAACAGAATCGATAAGCCCCAAAAATCGATAAATCAAAATTGAAAAAATCGAAACCTTATTGAAACAATAACGATAAGCATATGTACAAATTAATAATCGATAAGAGTCAAAATCAAATCGATAAATCGAATGCACACCCCTAGTACAGGCTACCTGATTGAAGGTAGCAAGAGCTACGAGATTGGAAGAATTCCGACCACAGACAGTGGTATGAGAAAGAGTCCTAAAGGGGGGGAATGCCCTGGCCTTTGAATTTATTCAAAAAACAGTTGCCTAAATGGAAAAAAGAGTATTAAAGTATTCGCAAGAGCTATGGGTTATGAAAATGATACGTGCATCAGTCAACATTCGAGGACGAATGTTCCAAAGAGGGGAATGATGTTACACCTCATGTTTTCGTACATAAAAGTATGCCATAAGTAAATTGTGAAAGCTCGGAAATGAGACATTACATCCTGCATTTTCGTAAAGTTTCATCATAAGTTAATCGACGTAAGTTCGAGAATGAGATTATTTTGGGATTATAAGTATTATGCTATTTCAAACAAGTGATGAGTAAATTCGTGAAGGTGAGAGGGTAAGTAAATTGAAGAAAATAAATTTCGTCAAAGTTTGTCATGTTGGGATAAAATAAGGCCCGAGCTAAAATACCCGGTATTTATGGACTAGTGCCATACAAGGTACCACATGACCATGATAGTAATGTGTACAAAGGGTATTAAAAGTGAGTAGTATTTTAAGTAGTTGGAGAGAATTCCTAATTATGTGGATAATTGGATAATTATTAATTTTAATGGGAGATTAACAATTAAGTAAGATGATTGGTGGTTAATTATTGGATAAGGATATCCTCCCAAAATGTGGCAGCAGCATAAGAGTCTTCAAGTGACTCTTAGATCACCTTGCTAGGTGTCACTTTGAAAGAAATTCTTGGCTAAGCCATAAAAGGCTCTAAATCCACAAAGTATATGAAAAAGGGTAACGTTCTTTAGCAGAAGCCTTAGAAGATTTCTCCAATTCAATAAAGTCACAAATCCATTTCTATGTGCATTCAAAAATGTGAATGTTTATATGTTACAAACATTTGTCTCAAACGTAAGTAATATGCNTAAGGGAGTACGGTGCTTTGAATTGTTGAAGATCCTATCTTGCATATTACTTACGTTTGAGACAAATGTAAGTAATATGCAAGATAGGATCTTCAACAATTCAAAGCAACGTGAGATCTTGCAGCTTTAAGGGAGTACGGTGCAATCTTTCTCAAGAATATCATACGGATTTTTCCCTACTTCGATCCGCCGTTACATATTTTTCGCAAAAGACATGGATTAGAGGTATTGTTAAGAGAACCGGCTCAGGTATGTTAAGCCAATCCCTTCTTTCTTTTGGCATGATCTATACGACACAAACGAAATGAGAAAATGCACAACTTCCATAAATTACTCTATTCGTAAAAATGTTAGAGATGTGTATATTCTTATTCTCCCATGTGTCATATTATTCTATAATCTGTTCATGGATCTCAAAAATACGTAAGTTGGTAAAGTTTATTTCATTATATTAATCAGAGGCATAATGGTCTTATGACGTACCGAGAGATTTTATTAACGTATATCATATGCATTTCATGCATTTATACATGCACATTGACCCATGACCAGATGGCGTTGTATACGCGTATATATATATATATATATATATATGGGATACGGGAAAGGTTATGGCGTTATATATGCACCACCACCTGATCAATTGATATACGTTGAAAATTTTGTCCACTGTGGCCGAGATGATATGATGGGATACCCTCAGAGGCTTGATAATGTTATGAACACATGTACCTATGCACGACATGACATTCATACGCATATGCATGACACTATAAGTATTTCATGATTTACAGAGTTATCTAGACTTACGGGTTGAGTCATTTACTCTATATTTCTTCCATGTCTTTTAAGTACTTATTTATGTGCCTTACATACTCGGTACATTATTCGTACTGACGTCCCTTTTGCTTGGGGATACTGCATTTCATGCCCGCAGGTCCTGATAGAAAGGTCGAGAGTCCTCCAAGTAGGCTATCAGCTCAGCGAAAGATGTTGGTGCGCTCCATTTGCTCCGGAGTTGCTTGTTTGGTCAGTATGATTTAGACGCGTATTGTTTGGTATGGCGGGGCCCTGTCCCGACCTTTATGATAAGTATGTATTCTTAGAGGCTTGTAGACAGATGTCATGTATACGGATGCTTGTATGGCCTTGCCGGCCTATGTTTTGAGTTTACAAATGATCATGTTGGCGTTATAGGCCAGTATGTCACATGTATAATTTTTTATATATCAGGTTGGGCCGTCCTATATTAAGTATTCCCCTATGTCTATTCTGGTTAGCCCATGACGGCCCGTTTGCTCATTTGCCAATAAAAGTACAATAAGAAAGATATGTTATGTTGATACTCAGTTAAGTAAGGTACCGAGTGCCCGTCGCGGCCCATCGGATTGGTCATGACAACAAAACTTTAAAAAAATAGTACATCCCACGCTCTTGGGGTAGGTGTATCACACACACTATGTTATATCAGCAAAAAGTGCTTAATGGGTATAAATTTTGAGTAATATAAGTATTCAATTGGAACAAATCTTAGATAAGGTGTGTAAGAGGGAAAAGTCAGAAAAGGTTAGGAGGCTGCGAGAAATTCTGTTAAACAAGATAGCATAATTAGTTTTCGGGGCATCTATACTCTGCACAAAGGAAATATGCAAGGGAGACTCTAGGCTGAGAGTGGGGTCCTGGAACATAGGAACTTTGACGGGGAAGTCTATAAAGTTAGAGAAGATCCTCCAGAAGAGGAAAATTAACATAGCTTTTGTTCAGGAGACTAGATGGGTGGGTTCGAAGGCTTGAGATACTGATGGGTTTAAATTGTGGGTCTCAGGACGCGAGAGGGGTAAGAATTGGGGAGGTATCTTGGTTGACAGGGATCTTAGAGAACTAGTGATAGAAGTTAGGAGGGTGAACGACAGGCTTATGGCTATTAAGCTGGTAGTGCGAGGGTCTACTTTAAATGTGATTAGTGCTGACGTGTCTCAAGTGGGTTTGGAAGAAGATATTAAGAGGAGATTCTAGGAAGAATTTGACGGGCTGGTACGTGGTATTCTGCTCGCCGAGAAGTTATTCATAGGAGGTGTTCAATGGTCACATTGGGGCGACATCTAGGGGTATGACGGTGTGCATGGTGGCTTTGGCTTTGGAGTTAGGAATGGATGAGGTACTTCGTTGTTGGATGTGCTAAAGCCTTTGATTTGGTGATTTTCAACTCGTGTTTCCCGAAAAGGGATACTTGGTTACATTCCGGAGTTCGCTGGACAAGACTCAAATTAGTTATCTACTCCTCCCGAAGTGCGATAGGAGTCTGTGCATGGATTGCAAGTTTATACCAAGCGAGAATCTCACGATTCAGCATAGATTATAGGTGATAGACTTAGAGATCATGAGGAAGATGAGGAAGATGGTTGTGTATGGTCAACCCAGGATGAGGTGGGGTACTTTGACGAGTGACAAAGCACAGGAGTAAGGCTGGGGGGGTGGGGGGAGGGGGAAGTTGTTGGCTATTAGAGCATGGAGGAGCAGTGGGGATGCGAGTTGTATGTGGACCACGACAACATAGTGTATTAGAATTTAGAGTAGCTGGAGAGAAGTGTTAGGGGTCTCGAAGAGTTTGTCTGGCGGCCACAAAGGTGACTGGTGGTGGAGTGAGGAGGTACAAGAGAAAGTGGAAGCCAAGCAAGTGGCTTAGTTGACGCTTACAGAGAGCATGGACGAGGAGGCCAAGAGGATGAACAAGGAGGGGTATAGGAGGGCTAAGAAGGAGGCGAAGTTAGCGGTTACTACGGCTAAGGCTGCGGCGTTTGGGCGTTCGTATGAAAAGCTTGGGGCCAAAGGTGGGTACAAGAAGCTATATAGGCTAGCAAAGGTGAGAGAGAGGAACGCCAGTGATCTGGATCAAGTTAAGTGTATCAAAGATGAGGAAGGTACACTTTTGATGGAAGAGGCTCCGATTAGACGAAGATGGTAGACATATTTCCATCAACTCCTGAACGAAGAGGGTGATTGGGACATTGTGTTGGGAGACTTAGAGCACTCCGAGATGCACCGAAATTTTGTGCACGAAGGAAGAAGCTAATCAATCAGAATTGAGACAGGGAGGAGAGGCGAAAGAGAGATTCTCGAAGGTATTGTAGGCGCATAAGAGTATATGAGGTCGAGGGGGATATACGTAAGATGCACAGGGGTAGAGCTACGGGGCCAGATAAAATACCTGTGGAATTTTGGAAGAATGTGGGTAGGGTAGGTTTGGAGTAGCTCACTAGTTTTTAGGACGAAGAAGATGCCCAATGAATGAAGGTTGAGTACGATGATTCCTTTGTATAAAAACAAGGGCGATATCCAAAGTTGCAATAATTATAGGGGGATTAAGCTGTTAAGCCATACTATGAAAGTTTGGGAGAGGGTGGTTAAAGTGAGGGTGAGGACCAGTGTGTCCATTTTTGAGAACCAATTCAGTTTCATGTCGCGGCATTCAACTATGGAAGACATTGACATTGTGAGGAGATTGGTGGAGCGGCATAGGGAGATGAAGAAGGACTTGCACATGGTGTTCATTGACCTAGAGAAAGCATATGACAAAGTCCCGAGAGAGGTGCTCTGGCGATGCTTGGAGGCTAAAGGGGTCCTAGTATCCTACATTAGGATGATTAAGGACATGTATGATGAAGCTAAGACTCGGGTTAGGGTAGCAGGAGGAGACTCGAAATATTTTCCGGTTATGATGGGGTTGCACCAGGGATCAGCTCTTAGCTCATTCCTATTTTCCCTTGCGATGGACGTATTGACAGACACATTCAAGGTGAGGTGCCATGGTGTATGTTATTTGCGAATGACATAGTTTTAATTGACGAGAATAGGGGTGGTGTCAACGAGAGGCTGGAGGTTTGGATGCAGACCCTAGAGTCTAAGGGTTTCAAGTTGAGCAGGACCAAGACGGAATACATGGGGTGCAAGTTTAGCAACGGTACCCAGGAAGGGGATATAAAGGTGAGGCTTGATACACAAGTCATCCCAAGAGAGGTAGTTTCAAGTATCTTGGATCTATAATACAAGGTAACGAGGATATTGATAAAGATATCACGCATCGTATCGGAGCAAGATGGATGAAGTAGAGGATCGCTTCCGGTGTCATGTGTGATAAGAATGTGCCGCTGAGACTTAAAGGTAAGTTCTACAAGATTATAGTTAAACTGACTATGTTTTATGGAGCAGTGTGTTGGCCGGTCAAGACCTCTCATACCCAGAAGCTAAAAGTAGCTGAGATGAGGATGTTGAGGTGGAAGTGTGGGCATTCTCAGTTGGATAAGATTAGGAAGAAAGTTTCGGGAAAAGGTGGGAGTGGCCCCTGTGGAGGATAAGATGCGGGATGCGAGGTTGAGATGGTTCAGGCATGTTAAGAGGAGAAGTATAGAAGCCGCAGTTAGAAGGTGCAAGCGGTTAGCCTCGGTGGGTAGCAGGAGGGGTAGAGATAGGCCTAGGAAGTCTTAGGGACTGGAGCGGACTGAGGACATGGCCCTAGATAAGAGGGTGTGAAGGTCAAAGATTAGGGTAGAAGGTTCGTAGGTAGTCGAGCGTTTCTCTTTGTCTTACTCAGTTCGCTAGCATTAGTGTTTGTTGGACTTTAAGCCATTGGGCTTTAAAGTAGAAGAAGTGTGAATTGGAAATGGAGGAAAATAAAATGGAGGGAAATTGAAAATTTGAAGAAGTGAACTTTTGTCTTGCACTTTGTCCCTCATTGGTGAGGGACAACCACATTTGTGTGCTTATATATAGAATCACTTCTTAAAGCTCTTAAAAGGAGTTGAAGAGAATGAACCCTCGCGCCGTCGTCGTCGCTCGCTCGGCTCGGCTTTGGCTTTGGCTTTGGATTTGGATTTGGATTTGGATTTGGATTTGGATTTGTCAATTGTCGAATGATCGATCGATAAGATTATTTTTGGACAAAATTTATTTAATTATTTAATAATTAATTAAATGCCAAATCACTGCTGAAAATATGCCAGAACCCTGTTGAAGGTTCAGAGGGCCTCTCTGGCCGCGGTTCTGCCGCGACCGCGGTAGAACCGCGGCAGGCTGATTCAGAGAGCCTCTCTGACCGCGGTTCTGCCGCGACCGCGGTAGAACCGCGGCAGGCAGCGTATTCTTCTGAAAAGGCACCTTTTCCAGACACCTTTTCTGATAATTGCCTATAAATTCTGAGGCAAGGCTCCATTTTCTGCACACGAAAAATACTCCAGAACTTCTTTCTTTCTGAATATACTGCATCCTAATTCGCAGTCTCTCTCTCTCAAATTCGTAAGTGTGATTTTGCTCCGTTCTTTAAGTTCGTTGGTATCCTGCAGTTTGTATTGCCATTGTTGCAGGAAGGTTTATTCCGTTTTATCCTGGGAGGATTTAATCCATTACCTTGGCAACGTGTGAGGGGGTTAAAATTCCTTAAGGACACACAAGAAAATTGTGGACTCGGAATATTTCTTAAACTCTTCTGTTTTTCCAGTTTCTTTTATTTTTCTAACAGTTTTTCTGATTTTGTGTTTTAACACAGTAGCGCTCACAAGCTTAAGGAATTTTAAACTAACGTTTCTGTGTTGAAACATATATTAAACTGTTATTCATATTTTGTATACTGTTTTGGAGACTAAAGCCTTCGTGCTTTCTACTCCAATAATTGTTCTGTCCGGTTAAAGTATATAAAAACTTTACCGGAATAATAAAACGTACGGGCTGTCCGATTTAAAGTATATAAAAACTTTACCGGAATAATAAACGTACGGGTTTGAAGTATATAAAAACTCCACCATTGTTACGTGTTATATGTTTGGTTTGGTATTCAGTTTGAAGATATCAAAACTTCACTGATTTAACCAAGTTCTGTTTTGTTTCCAACTTTACAGAAAAAAAATGACGAATGAAAACCAAACTAATGGAAATGTTGCGGGAACGGGTGCTACTGTTAAAAATGTCGCTGCCTCGTCAAGCCGTTCAACTCCTGCTCATGCTATGGCACCAGCAGAAAAACCCGGAAAGTTTTCCGGAATAAAGAAGGCTTCTGGACCAAAGAATTACCCAAGCAGGAAAAAGTTCAAGGGTAATTGCCACAACTGTGGAAAATCTGGGCATAAGGCCGTGGATTGTCGTGCACCAAAGAATGATGTACAAAAGAAAAAGAAGAAGAAAAATCAAGCAAACATGGTTGAAAATGTTGAAGACATGGAGGACTTGTGTGCCATGTTGTCTGAATGCAACTTGGTAGGAAATCCGAAAGAATGGTGGATAGATTCTGGAGCCACCCGCCATGTTTGTGCTAACAAGGAGTTATTTTCTTCTTATGCCCCCGCAGGACCCGGCGAGACAATTTTCATGGGAAATTCGTCTACGGCCAAAATTGAAGGAGTTGGCAAGATTGCGTTGAAGATGACGTCGGGAAAAATAGTGACTCTAAACCAAGTCCTCCATGTTCCAGAAATTCGCAAGAATCTTGTGTCGACTTCACTTCTTGTCAAGAATGGATTCAAGTGTATTTTTGTTTCCAATAGTGTTGTACTAAGTAAGAATGATATGTATGTAGGAAAAGGTTACCTGAATGAGGGCCTTTTTAAGCTAAATGTAATAACAGTTCCTATCAATAAAGTGAATGCTTCTTCTTACTTACTTGAGTCAAAGACTTTATGGCATTCGCGTTTAGGTCACGTAAACTTCAAAACATTGCGAAAGATGATAACTCTAGAAGTATTGCCAAAATTTGATTGCATTAATTCCAAATGTCAAATATGTGTGGAATCAAAGTATGCTAAGCATCCTTATAAGTCCGTTGAAAGGAATTCAAGTCCTTTAGACTTAATTCACACAGATATTTGCGACATGAAGTCAACACCATCTCGTGGTGGGAAAAAATATTTTATTACTTTTATTGACGATAGCACGAAATACTGCTATGTTTATTTACTTAATAGTAAAGATGAGGCAATTGATGCTTTCAAGCAATACAAGAGTGAAGTTGAAACGCAACTAAACAAAAAGATCAAAATGCTAAGAAGTGATAGGGGTGGCGAATTTGAATCTCCTTTTGAAGAAATATGTTTGGAAAATGGCATTATTCACCAAACAACTGCCCCTTACTCTCCACAATCTAATGGAATTGCGGAGAGGAAGAATCGAACGTTGAAGGAGATGATGAATGCATTGCTAATAAGTTCTGGCTTACCACAGAACTTGTGGGGGGAAGCTATACTTACAGCTAACCGAATAATCAACCGTGTACCTCATAGTAAAACACAATCCATTCTTTATGAGAAGTGGAAAGGAAGGAAGCCCAGCTTGAAATACTTCAAAGTGTGGGGGTGTCTAGCTAAGGTACAAGTTCCTAAACCTAAAAGGGTTAAGATAGGTCCAAAAACGGTTGATTGTGTATTTATTGGATATGTAACCAATAGCAAGGCATATCGTTTTCTGGTTCATAAATCAGAAAATCCAGAGATTCACGTTAATACGATAATAGAATCAGATAATGCTAAATTCTTTGAAACTATTTATCCGTATAAAAAGGAAAGTGAAGTGACCTACCAAAAGTCAAAACGACCTCGGGAGGAAATAATAGATGGTATGCCTAATGAAGAAAATCCGAGAAGAAGTAAACGTCAAAGGACATCTACTTCATTCGGTCCAGATTTTCTGACTTTTCTGTTAGAAAATGAGCCTCGTACCTTCAAGGAAGCAATGTCTTCCTCAGAGGCACAATATTGGAAAGAAGCTGTCAATAGTGAAATAGAATCCATATTGAGCAACCATTCTTGGGAATTGGTTGATCTTCCTCCAGGTAACAAAACGTTGGGTTCTAAATGGATTTTCAAGAAGAAAATGAAAGATGATGGTACTATTGACAAATACAAGGCAAGACTTGTTGTCAAAGGATTTAGACAACGAGAAGGTCTTGACTATTTTGACACATACTCGCCGGTCTTCAAATCCATCAAATGGATGTAAAAACAGGCTTCTTAAATGGTGATCTTGAGGAAGAAATTTACATGAACCAACCTGAAGGGTTTGTGTTCCGGGAAAAGAAAAGAAGGTGTGTAGACTTGTTAAGTCTCTTTATGAACTAAAACAAGCACCCAAATAATGGCATGCGAAATTTGACCAAACAATGTTGTCAAATGGTTTTAAGATTAATGAATGTGATAAATGTGTTTACATTAAGAACGTTCCCAATCATATAGTCATTGTTTGCTTATATGTTGATGATATGCTAATAATGAGCAAAGACATTGCCGACATTCAAGCTACTAAGCGCATGCTTGCTAGTAAGTTTGATATGAAAGACTTAGGAGTTGCCGATGTAATTCTAGGAATTAAAATCCAGAGGACTCCTCAAGGTCTAGCTTTGTCTCAATCACATTACGTGAAAATGGTACTTGAAAAATTCAAACACTTGGAATTTAGAAGTGCAAGAACTCCAATTGACTTAAATCATCATCTCATAAAGAATAAAGGTGAAAGTACGTCTCAATTGGAGTATGCTCGTGTGTTGGGAAGCTTAATGTACATCATGAACTGTACACGATCTGATATAGCTTGTGCAATAAGTAAACTTAGTCGATTCATAAGTAATCCCAACAAACATCACTGGGTAGCAATGAAATGAGTTCTGGGATATTTGGAATATACCCAAGACTACGCTTTGTACTACAATAAATATCCTGCGGTTATCGAAGGATATAGTGATGCTAATTGGATAACCGGCTCATCAGAAACAAAGTCTACAAGTGGATATGTGTTTACTGTTGGTGGAGGAGCAGTATCTTGGAAGTCTTCCAAACAAACGTGTATTGCTCGCTCTACAATGGAATCAGAGTTTATAGCGTTGGATAAAGCCGGTGAAGAAGCTGAATGGCTTCGGAATTTTTTAGAAGACATTCCGTTCTGGCCAAAACCTTTGGCTCCTATTTGCATACATTGCGATAGTGAGGCTGCAATAGGACGAGCAGGGAGCGTTATGTATAACGGAAAGTCTCGTCATATACGACGAAAACATAACACCGTTAGACAACTACTTTCTAGTGGAAGTATCACTATTGATTATGTAAGATCAAAGGATAATGTGGCAGATCCGCTTACAAAAGGCTTAACTAGAGAGGGAGTTGAGAAATCATCTAAGAGAATGGGACTATTGCCGAGGACAAGTCAACATGGCGGTAAATCTACCTAGAATTTTGGATGTTCCGAGATCTAGGTTCAAGGAGCTCAAACAAAGTTGTGATTGACCGGTTCAACATTGTCAAAATAAAATCTTTGGTCCATTCTCGTGATGAAGACAATGTTCAGTAACAAGGATAGAACTTTACACGTTCTTTAATGATTACCTAAGTTTGATGAGGTATTTATCAAATAGTGTCAATCTAAAGGATTACACGTTTAGGAATCACCT
>NW_017673971.1:105030-107967 GCF_001879085.1 Nicotiana attenuata
ACAAGAAAATTGCTGATTACATGGGGATTTTCCAAGGGATAAGATACGAAAATCCGCAGGTACTTTGATTTTCTGCGGAATTTCCTACCAAAATAAATCCGTTGGAAAAACCTCCGTAGGTAATTATTACCTGGGAATTAAAATATCCCCAGGTAAATTACCTGGGGATTTTGTATCGCCATGTAACTTACTTGCGGATTTATCAGCGAAACATCTCAAAAAATTCGCAATAATATTTTGGTAAAAATTCGTAAACAAGGGATTTTTCTTGGGAATTTTTGTAGGAAGAAATCCGCATGTAATTCCCCATGAAAATCCTTAAGTAAAATCCGCAGGAACACATTTTCGCAAGAAAATTCACATGAAAATGTTGCATGTATAACCCCAGCAAAGTTCCCAAATAATAATTCGTAGGTAAATCACCATGTAAGATTTCCAATGAAACAAAAGAAATATTTGAAATCCCCAAGAAAATCCATAAGTGATATTTTCGTAGGAAAATTCATATGTAATATTGGTAAGAAAATCCCTATGTAATTGTTTTTTATAAAAAAATTACCATATAAAATTGACGCGTTCGAAAATATTTTCCCATTAAAATTTGCAAGTAATCTATGCATTTTCAAGATGTTTTTAATTTATTCTAGCTTATATTCTTACAATTCAACTATATTATCACAATCATAATCATTCAACACACATCTAATATAATTATAACAAAAGGAAAACATAACTCATAACGTTAATGTAATATCATATAATCCTTAAACAAAAACCAAAATATCTCAAATATGAAACTTAATAGTCTAATGAACATCTCAATCATGATTATAGTCACTTTCATTCGCGTTACCAGGGTGAGAACCACTTTCATTCACATTATCAGAGTCATCGTCACTTTCGTTCTCAGATCCTTGATTGTCTTCTTGAGATGATAACTCATCTGAAGATGATGCATTGAAATTCACATACTTCTTCAATAAGTCTAATTCTTTCCTCATCTTTTTATTGTTGCGCCGCTCTTCTTGCAACTGAGCATATAAGTGTGCATTGGAAGCATGCACCTGAGATTTAATTATCTCATCAATTTCTCCTTGTAAAGTAGATGTTGAATGCTTAAATACTTTAACAGATCGACCCAAAGAACCAAGTCCTGCAACCCTTCCTTTTTTCTTTCCACCAACAGATTGCACCCAAATATCCATTTCACTTAATTGGCTTGCTGAATTAGTGTCTCCTACCTCAGTTGATGCACTTTGAGAAGCTGACAGTTCTTTTTTCTTTTTTTCAAAATTATTTTGCACCAAAATAAGTTATTTGAGATATTATATAGTGCCAATAGAACATCGTTCTCAAGAGAAAAAATTAATAAGGACAAGAATTAACTATTGTTCTCAAGAGAAAAAATATATAACACAAGCCCAAAAATGGTGAACCAACTGCTCAAATATAAGGAGTCAAGAACAGAAGCTGAATCTTGGCAAAGAATGTGACTTTATGAAGGTTGTAACAAATCCACAATCTCATTCAAAGAAGAACTTTTACATCTAATATGAATGGTGATCAAATAACTGAATATTGCAACAATGAAATAGAAATAATAGCAGACAAGGAGCGTGACCAATATTGAACAATAAAGATGCCTATTATTACTCATTACAAGAAATTTCTAAACTAATTGAGATGTTTAGACTAAATCAAAAACAAAAAGAAAACAAATACTACCCATATTGTAAGTCAGTTCATTTGGTGGGTATGGTGTTGTATCAAATTTTTTTTTTTTTGAGTATTGGAAACTAATATTGTATTGATGAGAACTTAAAGTGTACACTGATCTGTGAGACTCTGACTATCTTAACGGGTACCCTCTGATTAAAGGTCCAAAGAAAGGTAGAAGATGAAATCTGAAGAAAATGTAGTTAGAAAATGAAGGTATTCTCTTTGATGAGAGCCTACTTCACTTTTTGTTACTAATATGTATAGATTGGTCCCAATGATCAGCCTTACCACCTGACCCACCCCTTTAGTCCAACACTAAAACACACCCCAACGATCAGGTGCTTCATATTTTTACAACGCTTACAAGGGCACCTTATGACTCCCTCGGACAAGTACTTAGGTTGACTACAAGCAAAATTAATAAACTCATCCATGCCACTTATAAATTCATCCGTATACCCCGCTCGACCGGGAAGAAGTCTATTTTCCATCCATTTTCGATGCTCAGGAATTTTCATTTTCTGAACCAAAAGATAAATATATTTAAAAATATAGATAATAGCATTTAGGCACTAGACATAAAGCAATTAGTGTTGGAATTCCTTGCTGCCCACAAATTAATTTATTAGCAAAATTGTGCAGTAAGGTGTAGGCTTTTGCAAAGAAAATGCAGAACAGCCGAAAAGCTTTTGCGCCTTTGCAATCTCATTCGAAAATTCATCAAAATAGTGTCATATGGTACCTTCCAAATTGCATATCAATATCAAATATCACTAACAAGATCCCAACACCTGAACTCAGAATTGATGATGCATAACCATAAATTATGCATCTTTTGAAAACTAAAGTTTCCCAAATTGTATACAAAAATTTTCAGTCTTTTCTTTTGTAAATTAAAAATTTCCATCCCCAAATATGCATAAAAAATCAAGGGTTAAGAAACTCATATTCACATAGCCAAAGAATGCCCAAATCAGTAACTGAACATCATGAAAAACACAAATAACCTAAAACTATGATTCCACAAAAGATTTAGAAGAAATAAACATAAAGGAGTCTTTAAATTTTTGTAATAACAAAAAACATAATTAGATAAAGAGACAGAGAAAAGGAGAGATGCTTACAGGTATTTGGAAGAAACGGGGAGAAAGAATGGAGGAGACGGAGCTTAGCGGGTGGAGGAGGCGGAGAGAGCAAAATCACTGTTACAGTGATTTT
>NW_017673971.1:108363-113802 GCF_001879085.1 Nicotiana attenuata
TTGGGATCTACCTCACCTCTGGCTCGGTCCTGTACTATAGTTTTAGGCTCAAGGTACCTGCACTCATTCCATATCTTTCGGATTCGGCCTTCAGGGAATGCAGCTTTCGGGCCTAATTCAATGACTTGCCCACTCAGGTCTTCATCGTTGTGCACCGTCTGGAATCTTCCAAATTGTCGCAAAACTCGGTAAGGAGCATAGGGCTGAATGCTTCGAATACCCATCAAAAGAATATAAGAGACCTCTGCTGATGTGTATACAGCTTCAGTAGGAGGAAGCCATCCATAAGCCCATTCAACTTTATCTGCAGTGAGGGATCTTAAACATGACGACCAGGCCTCAGTACCTTTCGGGAACTCAATACCTGTAACTCGGGTCTCGAATTCTGCAATACAACTCAACCCGGCTAAACCATAGTTCATGTAGCTTGTGCGGTGACATAGATGTTCCTGTATCCACAACTGCAAGAGCAAATTGCAACCTTGAAAGAATTTCTCCCCTTCTCAACATTTGGTCAGAGCTCGGTACATTTCTGCTACAATCAGAGGAGCCACTGTGCTAGTAGGTTTCTTCATGGCAACATCTAGCATCCCTACTAGGCCAAGGTCTATGTGACCGTCTTTTCTAGGACAAATTACCACTCCCAAAAAGGCCACCATGAAGGCTAATCCCCGTCGGGCTTCCCATTTGTCTTTATTTCCAGCATGTGTCAATCCTGTATTGGGTTCCTCAAAACCTTTGGGGTTACCATACCGGTGATATAGGAAATGTAGTGTACAACACCCTTCCGCCAGATGGGGGTCTTGAATATCCCGACTGATGTTCAACAAATCTAAAAACCTGTGAAGACTTACCAGCCGTGGAGCCAAAGGGTATCTACCACGGAGGTTCCCGTTGAGACCTGCATATCCGGCGATCTCTTCTAATGTAGGTGTGAGCTCAAAATCTGAAAACCGAAATACATTACGGGTCGGGTCCCAAAATGGTATTAGTGCCTCAATGACATCTGTCCTTGGCTTGATTTTCAATAAATCTACGAGACCGCCCAAGCTTTTGATCACAGTATCTCTGCTTCCTTTTCCCAAGTCATGCCACCACATATGGAGTTTCAAAGGGATCTCGCTCAGGACTGAGAAGGTTTCGATGTTACTTGAATTCATCCTGCACATTTATTTAGGGAAATTTAATGATTTATTTTGAAAAATGGCTATTTGTGCAAAAATTCTTTATTTAGAAAATAAGGACTTGGATTTACAAATACGGCATTACAGCACTTCTGGAAGGAAGATTTTAAGGCTGTTCCCGCAAACCGTTTAAAAATGACTCAGGGTGGCTATTCTTGCAAAAACGGCCTTCCGGCGTCCTTTTGGGGACATTCGGCTTATTTTAAAACAAGAATGGCGTCACCTAATTTATTAAAATTTTGGTATTTTTGGCTATTTTTGCAAAAAGGGAGGTTGGACCCGATGAGGGTTGCCTACGTATCTCACATCCGGTGAGAATCAAACCGGCGTAGTTCGGGCAGATTTGCCCAAAATCAAAACTATTTTGAACCACAATTTTCTTTCTATTTTTCCAAATATCTTTTTTGTTCATTTTTCAAAAATCCGGCAGCATTTCGGTACTATTTGGGCATTTGGTTTCTCACGACAAATGGTCACCCTTACTTAGTCCTAACACTGCTTATTTCATAATTTTCACTCATTTAGACGAGCCGGTCAACATGCAAATCCGAGCAAATAAATGCGCAAGTAGCACGTAAGATGCATCAGGATGGTCAATCTATTTCAGGTCACCTGTCCTAGACGGACCCAACCCCTGTGTTGAGTCCCCTAAGTCAAATGCACATGATGCAAACAAACGTCCTACTGGGGATCCGGCATGAGGTTTTGTTCTTCTAGGTTTAACCCTAGGTTTATTGGTCTAGACCTGGCTTACCCAAGCGGACAACTCGAGCCGAGGGGGAGGCAGCGTACCGGGGATACAGAAGCTCCGCCGGCTTTGCAACTTATCCAAACCTCGTTCTAAATGGGAAAAGACTCTAAACAGAAGAGAAGCTACACGGAGTGCACCCTTCTCCATGATGTAGAAGACTCAGAAAGAGGAAGGAATTCGCGACAGTTTATATATACAATTTCAACAAATATCAAAGCGGTAAAACATTTAGCACGTATAGCATGGAACATGTAGAAAAATCAAATAAAGCCAAATATAACAATTGTACTAAGCTCGAATTCTTGAACCCTGAACCGAAATTCTGGGTTCGTTCGATCCCCAGCAGAGTCGCCAGAGCTGTCACATCTCCTTTTTACACACCTACCTCGAAGGATAAATGTATAGGGGAGTTTTTCCATTTAAAGTGACATTATTCGAAATGGGACTATTTATTTATTTTTAGAGTCGCCACTTGGGAAAGGATTGGCTTTTGGTGTCCCAAGTCACCGATTTAATTTAAATCCCAAATCGAGGAAAAATTCGACTTCCCAATTGGAGTCTGCGAACCAGAAATTCTGAATAAGGAATTCTGTTGACCCGAGGGAAGGTGTTAGGCACCCCCGGATCCCGTGGTTCTAGCACGGTCGCTTAAATTATTATAAATGGCTAAAAGTCTGATTTTTATACATGTTCAAACCTATAGTACAATTTTATAAATTTGTTTAACCGCTTTTAATTAGTTTTTTTTTTTATGAAAGTGAACGCCGTTTAAGAGCGTGTTTTTCGGATCACGTCACATGAAATGCACCCGGATCCTCGACACCTCTTATTCAACGTTTTGGGATTTGGATTTGGGTCGCATGAAATGTACACCCGTATTTAAGAAGGTAAAATTATTAAAAGCGCGCCTAAAGTGGCTAGCGTCTTATTAACTTTGCGGGAAGCCATGAAAATTCGCTAAATGGCATGTCCCGAATTTCTAAAATATTTTTAATAAAGCATTTAATGAGGGCCCCGCAATTTATGCATTTTTATTTGGCGAGGCTCGTCCCACTTTTTATTTAAAGGCCAATCTTAAAGCAAACTAGGATTTTCTATTTACTGTTTGTCTCTAAAAAGGCCTAATTAATTCACATTTATAAATTCGGGCCTCGAGTTCAAGCCCGAATTCAAACAAAAGGGAGGACCCTCTTAATTTGAACCCGCTACTTAACTCGAGAACCCAAATTTATATTTGCAAATTAATTCCCGTATTCCTAATGTAATTTTTCAAAAAAAAAAAGAATTTTTGGCTTCCGGCATTTTTTGGGCCTTGAAATTTTGGCCTAAGCTGGTAAGCTATCAGCTTGTGAAATCCAAGTAAATACGCTGCCCACGTTGGGCCTCAGAGGGGCGAGCCCATGATTTGGCCACAGTTTTTGAAAACGAAACAGGAGTGGGCTCATAGTGAGCCCAAAGTCAATACTAATCGTGCTCGAGATCTGTTAACACATGCGTAATTATGCAAACGAGTTGCTGATTTTGAACGTGACTATAGTTCAATAGGTTCACCTGTTAATGTCTATCTTTCTAGATGTGAGAGTTAACATCATTTTAGCATCTCATGGACTTCAATTGACATAAAAAAAACTATAATATGAATGCTGAAAGTAAGTTAACATAAGACCTGCAACCTAACTATCAGCTGGATATGAACATTAAATGCGAAACTGATTTTGTAAGATATAAACTTTCAACCTCAGGTGGTATTCGATACTCCTGATTTAATAGACAACTTGTTGATCAGACTTGTGGAAAACAAGCTAAACATAAAATTTATAAAGCCTCAGATTATCAACTATCCTAAATGAGTAGTATCACCACAGACGAACTAAAAGGGATCCATATAGTTCAAATTATATCATCCAATACAGTCCAAAGTCCATCTAAATTATACGATCCAGAACTACAGAGATACAAGTCAAAAGTGAACTAAATTGAATACAAATAGTCTATTACAGTTGAACAAACACATCTCAAGGGTGAATGAACATTTTTATTTCAGCATTTCATTTCAAAGCCACATCAAGCCATGGTTCGAGTATGTACCTGGACGTTTGAAATACAAGAAGAAGAAGAATAAATCAGCAGCAGTATCGAGCAACAATCAGATAACAGCCCAGAAATGAATTCAACAGTCCAGGAAAGGTTTGAAATCAGTTGAAACCAGGAAATCAACCATAAATGACTTGAATACACTCAAATAAACAGTATATTTTTGGAGTTTCTATTGTATTTTTATTTGTTTTTGGATTTTTGCCGAAATTAAGATCTAAAGAAGGTTTCTAGAACTATAAACTTCAGATTTGAACTATTTGGATTTTTGAAATTCAAAATTTGAGACTCAGCTCTTCGGAAGTGGATTTTTGGGAATTATAAACTGGAAAGTTTTGGGGATTTTCAGAGTGTGTAAACCTGTAAATCAAGGCACTAGGCCTGCTTTTTATAGGCAAGGAAGGGGGCAGAATGTTCTAGAAAATTTTACTCATTTTTCCCCCTTTTTATTTTCAGAAATTGGCTATTAGACCCTAATATTGTGACTTGTTACCCAAGCTACTGCATTAAAATGCAGAAAGCTTACACTAAGGCCCCTTTCTAGAAGGCCCTAGGGTATTCTATTAGCTATGAAAAACCTAAACTACCCTTGCTTGAGTTCTAAAATTACTATGTCTTAACAAAACCAGCCCTTTCCCATGCCCAAATTACCCCTGACTACTCCCTGAAATTACTGACCAACCCAAACCCCTTTTGCTTTAGTTAAAAATCAACCAAGGTTAATTGAAGGCTAAGTTATTCAGCTATATCCAAACTAACTTCAAAATTCTAAGACTGAATCCAATTAATGCTAATTGAGACTGAAAATTGATCCTAAATCCCACTACTATCCAATTATCAACTAACAAAGACTAATTACACTTAAGCACTAACAATGAATCATCATAGAATCAGAAACTAACACTTGAATTAACTGATCAGAATCCATGAAACAAGATTAACTCAGAACTGAACTAAAAATCAGGAAACTAACAATCCACAAATACTAATCAATGGCCTATTTACGCATTAAGACTGACCTACTACGAGTTAAACTAACCTAATATGCGCAAACCTAAATCGCGACTAAATTAACTGAAACAGGGATGAATGGATCAACAAAGGTTCAAATTAATTTTGGAGATTAACGAAATTAAACTACCCTAAAGAAAAACAATGGCAAGCATACTGAAATTACAACAGGAACCTAAGAGAATAAAATCATGAATCGAAGAACATGGGAATAAAATGAAATACCTCAAACTTCAAATCTGACGGCCTTTGTTGACAAAATCAGACTATAACTATCCTTAATTAGGTGTTTCCCATGAGAAAACACCTAATTAAGGGCTATTATAGCCCGGAAACCATTTTATCTCCAATTTGTAAAGTTAGGGTTCTGAGGTCAAATTTCGATTTAAGATTCGACAT
>NW_017673972.1:0-11623 GCF_001879085.1 Nicotiana attenuata
GCCATTTCATCAAGAATAGCACAAGCTTCATCATAAGGCAGCTTCATGAAATTTCCCCCAGCCAATTGATTCACTATGCACTGATTCGTTGTATTGATGCCCCGATAGAAAGTCTGTTGTATCATAGCCTCGGTCATATCATTATTGGGGCATTCCTTTACCATAGTTCTATATCGCTCCCAAATCTCGTGCAATGGTTCGGTGGGCTCCTACTTGAAGGCTAAGATCTCATCCCGTAGTGCTACCATGTGCCCCGGTGAGAAAATTTTAGCAATGAACTTATCCGCCAACTCATCCCAAGTTGTGATAGAATGGTTGGGAAGTCGCTCAAGCCAATCCAATGCTTTCCCTCTAAGTGTGAATGGGAAAAGCCTCAATCGAAGTGCATCCTCGGACACATTGGTTTGCTTGCTCCCCCAATAGGTATCCAAGAACCCTTTGAGATGTTTGTAAGCATTTTGAGTGGCAGCGCCCGTGAAGTACCCACGCTGCTCCAGCAATGTCAGCATCACGTTGGTTATTTGAAAATTGCCCGCCCGGATCCAGGCGGAACAATTGCTCTTGCATAGCCTTGGTTGGGAAGAACTCTAGGAGCCACTCTTGGAGGTGGTGGAGGAGGGTCTGGGACGTTCTCATTTGCATTGGCCTGGCGGCCTCTACGTTGTGCTTGAGGTACAAGAGGCACCTCATCCTCTCCATTGTCATCTACCTCCTCCCCCGCATTCACGTTTCCAAGAGGGTCATTAGCATTTAATGTCATTTTGTACCTGAAGTATTGACACAAACAAATTAGTAACAAAGAAGGAAAGAAGAACAAAACACAAATCTATTTAGATAGATAGCCAAAACCGTTAGCTCCCCGGCAATGGCGCCAAAAAGTTGATCGAGGCCAACCCTGCACTACTATTAAGTAGCGAGAGAGGTCGAAGTAACTTTTACCCGATTTAGGGTCGGGATCGAATTCCACAGAGAGCTAGATATTGAAATTGGGTGTGTATCTAAAGTGGAGTTGTGTATTTGCTCCAAATTGCACTTCTACACATTTTTGGGTTTTAGTTATGATTCTAATTATATAAACTACAATGCTCAATTAAACTACTATATGCTAGGATTAAACTATTGCAAGTTGTTCAAATGATTAAAGGGCACTAGGGTAGTGACTTTCGCCTAGGTGGTCAATTAACGGAATCTTGAGTCTTAAGCTAGATTGACACATTTGGGGAGTATGATATAACCATTGCTCGATTCTACTCACTCTATACCTCTCGGTAGTTCGAGTGATTTTGCCCGAATTGACTTTCTCGAGACCAATTGGGTATGCAAATATGCACAAGCAATTGAGGATCAAGTCGGGTATTACGATCTCTCGGTTTAACCCTTTAATTAGGGCTATCAATTCTCTTGAGTACGCCCCAATTCCTTGTTGGACTAATTCTAGAGACTTAGGCTCTCTTTCTTAAGAAGAGCAAAAGTCAACTAAACACAAACTAGTGTTTGCAACCACTAATTTAGAATTTAAACATGGAATTAGCCCAAATATCAAACACCAATAGTCAATCACACTTTAAAATACAAGACCCATCAATTACCCACACTAGGGTTGGGCCACAACCCTAGCTGATGGGTCTAGCTACTCATAATTAGAGAAAGAAATAAAGAAATAGATAAAGAAAAACTCATATTAATTAATTACTAAATTAATCTTGAAGATTCAATGTTGAAATGAAGAGAAAATTGCCCAAAATAGCTAAAGAAACGGGAGTCACGAGCGCAGCTCAGTACAAAATCTATCTGCTTAACCTAAAAATGGAAAAGAAGTTATTTATACTAAGCTGAAATGTCTGGACAAAAATACCCCTGCGGGGTTAGTGACCGCACAAAATCGTGTGCGGCCGCACTAGGGCTTTGAACTTGACAAAACTGCTCTCTGAACTTGGGCAATGCGGACCGCAAAGAATGGACTGCGGCCGCGATGGCTTCTAGTGCAGTCCGCATGAAATGGAGCGCGGACCACATTGGCTTCAATCTTCGAAAATAGCAACTCTCTGATTCTTGGTTGTGCGGACCGCACTAAATCGAGTGCGGCCGCAGTAACTTCAGTGCGGACCGCATTAAATCCCATGCTGCCGCATTGCCTGATTTGCCTGAGTTGCATACTCTCTGAACCTCACTTGTGCGGACCGCACAGAATGGTGTGCAGCCGTACTTGCCTTGTTTTGCTTGAGCTTTGTCTTGCTTTGATACTTGTGCAAGTTCCAGTCCTTTTGAGCTGATCTTTGACATCTTGTCACCTTGTTGATCAAACCTGCAATCAAGCACAACTTGTGAGCCTTTTTGGGACTATTTTGTACAAATTTCTAATCAAAACATAAGCAAGGAGGAGTATAAAATGTATCAAAATCCCTGGTTATCAAGTGTCCCATCCAAGAAACTTTGAGGACCTGCTGATTTATCAGAACTTGTGAATATTGGTGATTTCAATTTCAGGAACTCTTGTAGGGATACTTCCTTATTCCCGAAAGCATGAGTCTGTGCGGGTGCTTGTGTCTGTAAAGTAGCTTGACAAGCTGAACTTCCACCCTGAGTAGGCACCAATGCCTCTAACACGTTCAATAACCTTGCCACTGCATCTGCAGGTAAGGCAACAGTAGGTACAACAGTTGGCACTGGTGGTGGAGCATCCTGAACTCCCTGCCCTTGCACTTGATCTGGCATAGCAGCTTGGGGTTGACCCATGTTCCCAACTTCAGGTTGAGGAGCAGTCTGTCTACTAGTTTGATGAACCCCAACTTGACAGCCACCTTGGGTAGTACCACGTCCAGCACCACGCCCAGCAGATGAGGGTGTGCGTGTCCTAGCCATCTGCGAAAGAAATACTCTAAAGTCAATCTCAACTTATCTCAACACACGATCAAAGAATTAAAAAAGGGAAAACATTCCTAGCTATTCAGTAGCCTCAAGATCATAAGTATGGGTGCCTACATACAATGAACCAGACTCTACTAAACATTGCTCCATGACTCGGGACTTAAATCCTAAGCTCTAATACCAACTTTGTCATGATCCAATTTAGGATCATGACCGGCGCTTAGGAGCAAGTGCTCCCAAGTAAGCCTCATCGGTATTTTACAGAAAATCGGATAGAGTTTCCCCTATTTTTGGACTATCCAAAAATTTTCCTGTCTCAAAATCAACAACCAACTATCCTAACATCAAACCAAACAATTGAAAACTTATGAATTAACCAAAACAAGTCTCCTCCATTACTAATCAACCCACTAACAACTAGAAATACTAATTTATCTTCATTTTCAATAATAAAGAACGACACTCAACATAAGACTATAATAACAAAAGAATACTCATGACACTAAAATAATGACTATGGAGAGACTCAAAAAGTTCAAAGAAAAGACCATAACAACAAATAAAATCTCCGCCCATATGAACAAGTGCGAGGCTCACCAAGAGCTATTAACCTGTGCGCTCTAATTAACAAAATCCTCGCCTGCATCAACTGCTGTCTCTGTAAAAAAATTAGCGGGGAGTGAGTTGCTAGCTCAGTGAGTAATAACACTTAACCAACAACCGTTTTTTATTGGGGACAAGTCAGAATCATGCTAGTATATTAAACAGAAAATATCATAAGAATGCCCTTTCAGAAACAATAAAAAAATTTAGGAGGTTTCAATGAACGGATCATGTAATCGGTATAAATGTAGACTTCTTCGCAAGAAGTCAAATATAACGGTAGTCCCTACTCGAGGGAAATCGGTAACGGTATGCTAGTTCTACCTTCCCACTAGCGAGGGCAATAACGGTAATCGGTAATTACAAGGTGCACTAGGTCTAACGAACCCGCCGTAAGCTACTGGATCCTTCAAAGTCTACTCTCATTTATACTTGTCTCTGTAATCTGTATATACTAATAAGAAAATATTTTGAAACAATTAGGGCATTTCATTTCTTATCAAATCATGTAATTTCGTTTCGATAATGGTAAATTTTTATCTCAAGTAACGGTATAACATATTCATTAACAATGAGAATATTCATAATAACTGTAATCGTCTAAAATAAATATAGTAGTATCATATCGAGTAAAGGACTTGTCCCACATGCAAATTCAAAATAGTCGGTAACATTGTAAATCATGCTAGTTGTAGAAATACAAATTGAGGTAAGGTTACTACTCACAGTACTCGTGCCGAAATATCAAATGCTTCACTCGAGTAATTCTTACAAATTCCTCCAATCGATATATAATTACAAAATATTGATCTCATGTTAATTTCCTTGTTTAGGCTAATTATAATTAATTTAGAATACCCAACCCTCGAGGTTTCATATTTGACTCTTAATTTGCCGAATTATATTTACCCACCTATGAGTAATTACTAATCTATCATCTCCAACATATTCATATATTTTATTAATCCAATTTCATAAAGTTCTATTGACTCTTTAGGAAGAAAATTCTCAATTGTGCGAATGAAATAGTGTAATTTCTATTACTCTATAGAATCTTCCAATCATGAGAATCGAAATTAAAATCTACCAGAAGGAGAAGCTCAAGCAATACCCGTAAGACCCAATTCATGCTTACGATTCCTCAACAGATTGCCAAAGATTTACAAAAATGTATACATATCTTTCCTTGTTTCATTAACTTTTGCCAATCTCCTTATTTAACTCTAAGCATTAAAATATATTCTCAAATTTGTGGAATACAGTACCTGAAGATTTGAACAAATAATCGCTGGAAGTGGCTTCTTTTGTGGCACCAAGCTTTTTCCCCAACTCACCTTCTGTATTTTTTTGATTGTTGCCTTAACCCTTGATCCGTCAAAATCCATTTTTGCTTCTGGCTTGGTTTTACGCAGCAAAATTTGATTTTTTGGCCAGAGAAAGGGGCTTCGGCCTTTTTCCTTTTTGTTTCTTTTAGCTAGCGTAGGGCTTTGCCCTATTTCATCTTATTTTGTAATTTTTTTTGTTGGTCATCCGAATTTGGTTAAACCTCATTGTTTAACCATTTTTTATCAATCGATTTACCCCATACAGATAGTCCCCCTACTTTTTGGTGACGCAATTTAGTGTTTCCGGAAAGTAGATGAAGATTCCTTTCTTGGTGGGAAAGTTCCTGAACAGTCTCTGACTTCAAAGAGATGCACGTCTTCTCGCATTTAATACTCCAAACACGTGTTACCCCATGATTCAGCAAGTATTTTCGCTGGGTTTCGAGGTAATCATGACCATGATTTTTGCCGTCTATATCTTCTCCACTTCTCATCATTTTTAATTCTTCACTTTTACTACTCTCACAATCATATTCCTCTTCTGAATTCCCTTAGAGCTTTTTACAACCTTCAACTTTCTCAGTAAGAACATCTTTACCAATTTTTTTATTACCATGTCTTCTTATACTGCTTCTTTCGGAAACACTGGTCTTTTCTTCGATGGAGGCCCGAAGAAAAACAAGGCCAAGGAGGTCAATGTTGAGTTTGATCCTCCAACTATTAACACCATTATACCACTCCATCTCAACATCGCAAACGAATTTCAAGAACAAACCCCATCTGCAACTCCTCACAGCCGCAAGTTTTGGCCAGTTCGCAAGTATCCTTCCTCCATTCGTCTTTCTAGTATCCTTATTGTGAAGGAGGACTGCAACTGCCCCAAAGTTGAAATCCTCGCCCCAGACATAGTCGAGCGAGTTACCTACTCCAGGAAAGGGTTTACATATATTTATATGTATCCCTTTACTTTGGGTCCTTTCTCTTTGGGATCGAGTGAAGGGCTCGACCCAATAGTTTTGGAGTTTTGCCACCTGTACCAGGTTTTCTTAGCGCAAATGGGCGGGCCCATCCATATGGTGGAGGGTAACCTGTCTTCGTTAATTGTGCATTGAGAACGGGAAAACCCTAACTCTTGCACATATGATGAACTATGAGTCCTCAAAGATTTTCCGTGGGGAGTGTTAAACTTCAGTAAGCGTGGTAACCACGCTCTTCTTACCAATGTAGATGATGACAACGACTGTGGATGGATGGAGCGGTTCGTTGTTATTGCTACTAGGGACATCATCCCGACCACAACTCCAGTTTTTCACGAGTCGTGGAATCTTTTCCGTAAGTCTTCGGTTATTCGCTTCCTTTCTTCGTAAAAAGATAATTTCATGTTTTGCTGATTCTTTCTTTTTTGGGTTCCATCATTTTAGCTACTTGCTGGGAACCGCCACGGTTTCATAATTTGGACCGATGGGTTCAGAAAATTCTTGATATTACAACTTCGGAATCCCGTCGGTGGAAAGAGATGTCTCCCAAATACAGGTGGAGAGCCAAGAAATATAGTGAGAAAAATTCCTTTTTCCTTCAATTTTCACATTTATAAGCATTTTATTAATCGTCCTTTGTGGCTTCCGAGGGGTTCCGTCATGTGCCCCAATGTTGACGTCCTCGAAGACTCGATGGAGGTCCAACAAGTGCTGCAAGGTGCCCTTAACCAGAGGAGGGCTCGTGAAGCTACTCGCGCCCTCTGTGAAGGTGCTTCCTCCCGAAGTCCGCAACATAAGAAACCAAAAAGAAGACATTCTCTCTCAGTTGAGAGTCAGGGGAAAAAGACAAAGAAAAAGTCTCCATAGCCGACCACTATCACAATGGTCCTCGATGAAGAAGGGGAAGCCAGTGATAAAGGAGCTACCCTCCAAAGGAGAAAAAGATCTTCATCAGCTTAACCGGATGCTCAGCCGGGAGAGCTTCAAAATCCATCGTCAGATGAAGTTCAGGCGCTTTGGGGTGAATGGGCTTTGTTGAAAATGCCGATTCCTAATTTCCGATCCCTACCGATGCTATCTACAATCCAACGAGTTCGGAGCCTTAACTTATTTTTCCCTCAACTACTGAGCAAGCAACAACGACCACTCCTTCTGACACAATTTCTCCTTCTCCTTCTACACTGCAACACCCCGTACATTCGGACTAGGTGAGGATATGTTAAATGGGTATTAATCCGATATTTTAGACATATGAAGTCCTATCGGGATGAGTATGGGTGAAAATAGTTATTTTAGAATCAAGACGAAGAGCGAGGTGTACAAGATTCGATAAAATCTACTAAGTTTACAAAAGGTCAGTCTTGCAACAGGATTTATTGAAAATTTGCAAGGTATTTTGGAAACCACAAAACAAGATAGTTATACGCCATTGAAATATCTTTCCAACAATATATTGTGGAGCTCAAACGGATCTCTGTGCAAAACGATATGTGCGTTTTACAAAACAGTGCACAATATGCGCGCCCAGTGCACGGCCGCGCACTTGTGGCAGTGTTACTGCCATTTTGCGCGGTCAGGTGCGCGGTCAGGCCTTCAGCTGCGTGGGGGGGGAATTGGGGGGTCATTAAAAGCCCTACTTCGTCCCCCACACCCCCAAAATACAAAAACTTGCTCTAAAAAGGGGAGCTCTCAAAAACCTAACTCCTTAAGGGTCCCCCCACCATCCAGGGTAAGTTCTAATGGTGATTCTTTTGAGCACGTGATTTTTTCCCTATGTGAATTACTCCCATAAATTCAAGAAAAATAATTTTTTCCCATTATTTGCAATTTCGTAGATTTTTGTAGCATTTTTGAAAATTCTTTACATTTGTCTGTGCATGTTTATTTTATTTAAATCATGAAAAATACAAAATACATTGCATTTTCATTTAGGATTTATTTTTACATTTTTTTAGGGTTAATTAGTTGTTTTACAAAATAAAAAAATCACAAAAAATAACTCACTTTGCATTTTTAACTTTTTAATTTTAAATTTTGTAGTTCTTCTTTTAATTTATGACTTAATTATTTTTGTAAATACTATGATGAGTAATTAGTTTAAATTGGTAAATTATTTTAAGTTAAGAGTTATTTTGTTTTGTTAATTAATTTGAAAAGAAAAGAGAAATTGGGAAATTGGAAAAAAAAGGAGGATCCGAAATTGGGGGGCAATTTGGGCCAAAGCTCAATCAAGCTCAAACCCTACACAAAATTCTGCCCCAGATCCAAGTCCCATACCCGGTCCAAGTGTTCAGGCAACAAGACCCCTGAAACGACGTAATATGGGAAGAGTACTACGTCGTTTTAAGTTCTCTAATGTTAAGTCAATCCTGGCCTTTCATTTGCCATCATCTAACGACCGAGAGATTCCCCCCATCTTAAATAAAAATGTCCGAAATACCTTCAGAAACCTAGTACCCAAACTCATCTCCTCATGCCTCTCTCGTCTCAGACCTAAACCCTAACCCGCCGCCTCTGAATTCTTCACCATCTCCAGCCGGCGGCGACCTCCGAATCTCCCAAAAATTCACCACACACTCCCCATAATCCTTCAAACACTAAATCACCGTCAATTTCCCCGAAATTCCTTCCATTGTTCTCTAATTTCAGATCTTAAATAGAACCCTAGACCCGTTCCCGCCTTCGATTCCTCATTAAAAGGGGTCTGGTTTCGTTCTCCTCTAACCTTCGAAGATGATTTTGGCCAAAATGAGAGCTAGGCGTTTGTTCTCACAAGAACAAACCGACTAACACTCCTTTTTGCCTGAAATCGGAAAGCACATGAAGTCCGTTCAAGCCATTTTCCCGTTTTGTTTATTCTAGTTATTTCAGGGCTTTCCCTTATTTTTGTTTTTGTTTATTTTCATGCTCATCTTCTTCTATTTTCTTTCCTTTTATCTCTTATCTTTTCTGTTCATTTTTGTATGCTTTTTGAGTCGCATATTTTCTGTTTCTTCTTATTTCCTTTTCTTTCTTTGTTAGTTCGAGTCGATCTCTGTTGCATGTTTAGATTTAGGTCATATTAGTGATTATCAGCATATTAGTGTAATTAACATTTTTCTTCAGTACTTTCGATTTCATGTCTGTTGTCCCACTTTTATTTTTTTTCTTTTGTTTTGATCCGTTAGATTTTTTTTGATGCCCGAAATTGCATAATTTTTTTGGGCTTACCTATTTGTGGTCTGTGGTCTTTTGGATCATAATTTGGGTTTCAATGGTTCAGGAGCCCAAAGGCCATTATAACCTGCTAGTGCAGTAACCCAAAGACCTTTGGGCAATTTGGTTTAAGGTTTGGTTTGCTGAAAGTAATTAGTAAACATTTAAAGGGTAATTTGAGGGGAATCTTTTGTAACTGCCTAGGAAGCTGCTAGGAAGGTGGGGTTGGGGTTAATTTTAACAAACAGAACTTAAACCCAGGGTACAAAATGCAAGAATGAAAATTCAAAGAGGGGTAACTAGCAAAAGCTTGAATCATTTCTGCTGCCCTAAAGGTTTCTATAAAAGGGCATGCTTCCTTCTTTGTCAGGAAGGACTTAGAGACTGAAAAATACTGAAAAACTTTAGGAACAACTGAGTTTCTTCTAGACTCTAGAATACTGAAATTTGCTTAGAATTGGTTGGTTTTTGCTCCTTAAGTTCCCTGTTAGTCAGATTTTGCAAAAACTCTAAAAGTTGTATTGATCCCGGGTTCGAAGCTGGTTCAAAAGGCTGAGTAGTTGCTGATTGTTTGGCTGTTTTAGTTGCTGATTGTTTGGCTATTTTAGTTGCTGATACTTTGGTTCTGTAATTAATTAATTCTCTTCATGTGTATGTTTGCTCCTGTCTATTGTAGTTTTAAGTTCTGTTTATAATATTGGACAAATGCCTTCATTCATTCGTTTGGTTTAAATGAGTTGAAGTTCTATTCGTATGTGTAGATTGTGGAGAAACAGTGTAGTAGAAAATTCAGTAGAACTAAACATGTTTCAGATCTGTTTTAGCCTGTCGAAATCAGTGTTTGTTGTGGGGATTTGCTTGAATTTGTTAAGATGATGTGTATAGGTTTGAGGTCAGAAATTTACAGTTGGAATTCATATTAGTAAATGCATTCTTTATTTGGAGAATCATGCTGCTGCTTGGCTATAAGTCATGAATTATTTTGGAGATAAGGATAATTGCATATGGATTACTATAGCAATAGGATTACATATTCATTATAGTGTGTGATTCAGCTTCAGGGGTGCATCTGTTAGTTCATTATTAATTGTTGAATGAATATTTAATGGCTTTACTCAGAATCTCGCAATACTAAAAGGTTTTCTTTCGCTCATGTTAACTGCCAATGCCACAATATTTCTTCAGCTTGCTTCTATTGGGTGCATATCAAAGTTTGTGGTTGTATGTTTGTTGTATGTTTACGACATTGTTCTGTAGCTTTCATTAATATCCTTGACTATAATTCAAGTTGTGCAAGTTAAGGCATGCTCATTGCCAATCTATTTTGAACTAGCCCATTTGGGTCCTTAGTTTGCCTTCATTATGGTTGTGAATGTGGATTTAGGAATTAGTCAGTTGTCACGATAATTTAACCACTGAATTTGATTGAATCAAGAGTTTGTTCGGCAGCAGGAAGGTTGAACATTAAGGGGGAGAGATCGATTTTATTTAGAATAGAATCATAGTTTGGCCACATTGCTAATTCAATATAAATGTGAATCTTACATTCTTCCGGCAATCGATAGCTTTAATTACATGGTTTAAAATAATTCGCTTGCTTAAGTGAGGTGTGCCATATTAAATAACACCAATAGTCTATGGCCCTCGGATAATTAATTTTAACTCTTTAAAAATCGAGTTGTGCCATTAGTTGAAATTTCCATGGCCCTCGCAAACTTGAAAGTGCGTAGTTGTATTAGGCACGCTATTTAAATTAATTTCCTTAAACTCGGGTGTGCATTTCATGTGACCCAACTCCTATTCTCAACAACGTTAGATAAAATGTGTCGTGGATCGCGGGTGCATTTCATGTGGCGTGGTTCAAGGTGTATTTTAAATAACGTTGCATTTTTCGTAAAATAATTAAAAAGCGGTAAATGAGTTAAAATACACCATAGGCTAAAGCATGTATTAAAATCAGATAATTGAGCCAATAATAATAGTTGAGCGACCGTGCTAAAACCACGGAACTCGGGAATGCCTAACACCTTCTCCCGGGTTAACAGAATTCCTTATCCGGATTTCTGTGTTCGCGGACTATAAAACAGAGTCAATCTTTTCTTGATTCGGGATTCTAAACCGGTGACTTGGGACACCATAAATTATCCCAAGTGGCGACTCTGATTTTAATATAATTAATCCCGTTTCGATTGTCACTTTAATTGGAAAAACTCCCTTACTCCCTTCCGGGGGTGTAGGAAAAAGGAGCTGCAACAGCTCTGGCGACTCTGCTGGGGAACGAACCCAGAACTTCTGGTTCAGGGTTCAAGAATTCGAGCTTAGAGTAATTGTTATATTTGGCTTTATTTATTATCTGGTTTTATTCACATGTTTGAGCCTAATGTGCTAAATGTTGCTTTTTATCGCTTTGATATTGTTGAACTGTATATAAATTGTTACGAATCCCTCCTCTCTCTGAGTCTTCTAAATCATTTGAGAAGGGTGCACTTCGTGTAGCTTCTCTTCTGTTAGAGTCATATCCCAATTTTAGAACGAGGTTCGGACAAGTTGCAAAGCCGGTGAAGCTTTTGTATTCCCGATATGCTGCCCCCCCCCTCCCCGTCCCGTCCGTCGACGTCGTCGTCCGTCCGTACCGTACGTAACGGTAACGGTACG
>NW_017673972.1:11662-22453 GCF_001879085.1 Nicotiana attenuata
GACTCAACACAGGGGTTGGGTCCGTCTAGGACAGGTGCACTTGAAATCAAAAGACCATCCTGATGCATTTTGCTTGCTACTTGCGCATTTATTTGATTCGGACTGCATGTTGACCGGCTTCTAAAATAAGGGAAGAATTGAGAAAAACCAAATTGAGGAGAGAGAGAGAGAGAGAGGAAATTACCCGCCTGTGAAAAAACCTGGTGTCCAAAATACCCCGTAACTCTGCCGAAATTTTTAGAAAAAAAAAAAGCTATTTCAAAAGTTTGTGTTTTCTGTTGCGTCAAAATAGGCTGAACTACGCAAGTTTGATTCTCACCGGATGTGGGATACGTAGGCAACCCTCATCGGGTCCAACTACTTTTGTAAAAATAACCCAAACAATTAGGTGGCGACATTCTTGTCCAAAATAGCCAAAAATGCCCCAAAAGGCACTGGAAGACTGTTTTACAAGAATAGCCACGTAGGGTCTTTTTTCAAAAATTTATTGATTAGCAAAAACAACCCTAAAATTTTTTTTAGGTGCTGAAGGGCTGTATTCGCAAGAATATTTTTAAAATTTTGTGAAAATGGGTGTTTTTTCTCTTGAGTCAAAGTAAATCACAGTCCTTTAATCAATCACCCTAAATAAATGTGCAGGATGAGCACAATTGAAAATGAACCTTTCACAGTCCACGAGAAGATCCCGTTAGAACTACATATGTGGTGGCATGATTTGGGAGAGGTCAGCAGAAAAATTGTGATAAAAGCTTTGGGCTTCTGAAGATTAAGCCAAGGAAGGATATAATTGAGGTTTTGATACCCTTCTGGGACCCAGCACATAATGTGTTCCATTTTGCTGATTTTGAGCTAACTCCTACGCTTGAGGAAATAGCGGGCTACACTGGCTTCAGTGGGAATCTCAGGAATCAATACCCGGTGGCACCTAGAACAGTAACTCCTCATAAGTTTCTGGACCTGCTGAGCATCAGTCGGGAAGTTCAAAACGGAAATTTTACCAAGGGATTCTGCACATTCTATTTCTTGTACCGACGTTACGGGAATTCCCACGGTTTTGAGATGCCAGATACCGGTCTTACTCACTCGGGGAACAAAGATAAGTGGGAAGCTCGGCGAGGATTAGCTTTTATAGTGGCATTCCTGGGTGTTCTGATTTGTCCAAGAAAAGATTGGAAACATAGAGTTGGGGATTGTGGGGATAGCCGATTTCATGACTAAAAAGGCAAATGGCACCATTGTACCGATGATCTTGGCGGAGATTTACCGAGCTCTAACCGTCTGCCGAGGAGGGGGAAAGTTCTTTAAAGGATGAAATATGCTTCTGCAACTCTGGATGGAGGAACACCTTTGCCACCGCCCAGGTTACATGAACTGCGACATGACCGGTCTTGAATGCATTGAAAAACATGAACAACGGATGGAGGGCCATAAATTCCCAGAAGGTACGAAAACATGGTTTGCACACCTGAGCTCCCTGACTGCAAACAAGATTGAATGGATATTCAGGTGGCTCTCAGTCAGTGAAGTCATTTATATGTCGGCCGAGGTGTGTTTTCTTCTATTGATGGGTTTACGGAGCATTCAACCTTATGCCCCGCGCAGAGTTCTACACCAGCTAGGCAGATACCAGACTGTTCCGGATGATGAGGATTTGAGTCGGCAGGTCATCGAGCTAGGACCAAAGGCTGTTTTCCCAGAAGAAAAGGTGCGCCAAATTTGGCATCAATGTAGGTTCTTAGAGTCAAAGACTCAGGTGCGGGATCTGTCCAATGGCGAGTTAGAGCCTAGTTACACAACTTGGTACGGTAAAAGGTCTCAAGTCCTTCAGGACTCTGAACGGCCCGCCAAGAGGCCCCATGTCCAACAATTCACCGATGGGATACATGAGCAATTGGATTGGCTGGCAAAAGAGGCAAGCTATAGAGCCACGATAAGCAAGCTGGAGGGGCAAATCCGAGATCTTAAATTTGACAAAAGTGTGCGCAGGCCGCTATTGACGAAGGGGAAAAGAAGAAATTGGCCCAAGAAAATAAGGATCTTCGGGCCCAAATTCAGGAAATGAAAATAGCAGCCGAAAACCCCGCCGAAATGCAAAAGATGAAAAAATTATAAGTAACCTTAGGCAGAAGGTGGGTGAGTATGGCTTTGATCTGAACAAGGCAGAGGGTGAACTGGCAAGGGCTCGAACAAAATTGGCTAAGAATGCAGAGGAACGAGTGCACTTGGTTCAACAGTTAAAAGAGAAATATGACAATGAAGTCGTGGGGTTGAAGAAAAAGATCACCGTCCTTGAGAACAAAATGACTAAGCAGGCAAACGATTTCAAAGCAGAAAGAGAACACTGCTATGCCCTGATATCGCAGCTAGAAAAAGACCTGCAGCAGCTTCAAGAGCAGAATCATACAGCTGAACAAGTTTTGGGGGCCAGATCTCAGCAGATTGGTCGGTTGCTTCAAGAGAAGGGTATTATTAGAGAAAGAGTTAAGAGCATTGCGGACTACATATTGATGAAATGCAGTGAGTGTGAGGACATGACCAGGTCCATGTTCTTCGCCTCCGTTATGATTTTTGTCCGACAAATCATGGATGACCTATTTCGCCTTCAAGAAGATATGGCGCATAGGCCCGCGGCGAGACCGACTGATATCCGGCAGACCCCAGGAGCAATTGAAGCACTTATGTATTCATGATTTTTATTCGATTCTGTATTTTCGTTTTCTTTGAAGTTTATTTGTCTATTTTGGAGTTTGTATTTTTATTTTTTCAGTTGGAGTCTGTTAATTTAATGCTTAAAATCTGTAGTGAAAGTCGTTGTAACCAGGATGTCTGATTTAGTTTTGTTTTATGAAAAATTGAGAAACCAAAAATGTATTTTTCTTTTATTTTTGCACTTATCCCCCAGAACTACGCTTGGTCTGATTCATGCGGCGTCATGATACGTAGGCAATCCCCATAGGATTCGATCATAACCAGAAAAGAAAAGGAAAAAAGGAAAAAAAGAAGGGAAAAAAAAGAGAGAGAAAACAAGAAACTGTGGGAAGGAAACAATAGCAAAACAAGAGAGAAAATGAGGCAATAAAAGAAAAACAAGAACCAAGCAAAGAAAAGCATGAATAAAAAGAAAAGAAGTCGCAAAAAGAAACTTAGGGAAAGCCGGGATGACGCAAGCAACCGATCAAATGCATGATAGAAATGGTTAACTGCTTAGGTGTATTGCATCCCCAACGTGCGGTTGCCTATCTGTTAAGCCCTAATCGCTAACAAGTTTGTTGTCGTCATCAGTTCAGGCAGGTGGTTTGTTTGTTTGGCATTCTGGCAACTCATCCATACAACACCAGGTCAAAAGACAAGTTGATCATGACTGGCCAAGAATTGGATGCAAGTGTTATTGATCCGTCAAGAGGGGAAGGAGTCTGATGTTAATCTGAAAGAGGAGTTGTATAAGCTGAAACAACAGATGGCAGAGATGTACCAGGCATGGGTAAAAGGGCATCCAACACCATCCTACCCCGCCAACCCTGCTTTCGTCCCGCCGTTGGCTCAATCCCAGGAACCTCCCACTGTCGATTCATCTCCAGGCTTTCCCATTTACCACCACTACCAAGGCACCACTTCCCAAACACCACAAGCTCCACCACCCAAACTAGTTCCATGCCCTCCTCCATCGGCCACCCCTGTTTTCGTGGCACCCCCATCCGCTACACTCCACCGATCCTCCAGTGAGGCTCTATTCCAGACCCAAGATACCCAATACTATCCCCCGGAGCCTACTTTCAAGGCCCCAGAACCTTACTCTCACACTCCTCGTTTCGACCTCCCTGTTGAGACTGAGAAACCACCTAAAAATCCAAAACAGGAGGAAATGTTCAGGAAGGTTAAAAGCCCGGAACAGTCATTCAGAAACATGCAGGGATTGGGAGACCAGGTGAGCGTGGCCTACAAAGATTTGTGTCTATTTCCTAATGTCAGTTGCCGGTGGGATATAAGATGCCAAAGTTTGATTTGTATGATGGGCATGGAGACCCGGTGGTGCACTTGAGAGGATTCTGTAGTAAAATGAGAGGAGCTGGCATACTTTAGCCAGAGTCTGAGTGGTTCGGCGTTGGAGTGGTACACTCGTCAGGATCACCACAGATGGTATACATGGGATGATTTGGCCCAAGCATTCGCTTGTCATTTCCAATACAACCTCGAGATTGTTCTAGATCGTTTGTCTCTGACTAAGATTGAGAAGAAGCCTAGTGAAAGTTTCAGGGAGTACGGTTTTCGTTGGAGAGAACAAGCGGCAAGAGTTGACCCTCCGATGAAGGAGAGTGAGATAGTGGATTATTTTCTGCAGGCTCTAGAGCGTACTTACTTCGGCCAATTGCTATCGGCCATAGGCAAGTCCTTCAACGAGGTAGTGAAGATGGGCGGCATGGTGGAAGAAGGGCTTAAATCAAACAAAATCATGAGTTACTCGGCTATTAAGGCAACTAACCAAGCCATCCAAAACGGTACTGGGGAGTGATCGGAAAGAAGAAGAAAGAAGATGTGGCAACGATTAATTCAGGGTCATGGCTTGGACCCAGGGGCCCGTCACACCATTATACTCAGTCTCGACCCCACCACCAAACCTACACCCAAACCCCGTATAATCCACCCCAGCATTACTTCCCATCACCAGACCCTCATATTTCTGTCCACCACGCCCAGACATATACTCAACCTCCTGATTACGCACAATGGCCTGCCCCAGCCCCACAAAATACCTACCCAGCTCCGTAAAATGCTTACCCACCTCCACGAGCCTACCGAAACCCAACCGGTTGAGGTTTTCGACCCAATCCAGCATTTAAAAATGAGAGGATGCAGCGGAAGAAAACCTTTACCCCATTGGGGGAGTCTTACACCAGTTTGTTCCACAGACTGAGGCAATTGGATGTGCCGAGGCCAATTGAGTCGAAATTGCCAAACCCTCCCCCAAAGAATCTTGACTACTCCGTGAGCTGTGAATATTGTTCTGGTACTCCGGGGCATGATACAGAGAAGTGTTGGCACCTGAAAAATGCCATCCAGGAGCTCATTGACACAAACCGGATTGAAGTCCAAACTCAAGAGGCACCCATCATCAACCAGAACCCATTACCAACCCATCAGGAAACAAACATGATTGAGATAGTACATAAGGGGGGGAGCCCAAGAAGCCTTCACAGACCGTCATGATGATTCAGTCTAGTGAGGTCAAGCCAGTTAAAAAACCAACAGCTGAAGGGTCAGTGAACAAGATGAGCATGACAAACGGTGAACCATCTGTGGTAGTCAAGAAAGGATCCCCAAGTGATGTAGCGTCGAAGCAAGAAAAGTCAAAACTGGTTGTGCTGGGAGTGGCGAGAAAGCCTATCATAATTGTAGAGGGTGACCATATGGATCCTGTCATCATCAAGCCTGTAACCCAGTTGCCTATAATCAGCACCAAGGCTATCCCGTGGAACTATGAACGGGTGATAGTGACCTATAAGGGAAACAAAGTGAAAGAAGAAGTCAATGAGGTCCAGGGATTAACTCGGTCAGGGGATGCTTTGCCCCGGAAGAGTTAAGGAAAGCTAAAGCATCCAAAGATAACCCAGTTCTAGTGATGAAAGCAGTAACTGAAGAAGAGGCGGAGGAGTATCTGAGAAAAATGAAGGTACAAGATTACTCCATCGTGGAGCAGTTGAGAAAGACACCCGCTCAGATTTCATTGCTATCATTGTTGATTTATTCAGACGAAGATCGTCGGGCCCTGATGAAAATCCTGAACGAAGCTCATGTCCCCGACAAAATTTCAGTAAACCATTTGGGAAAGATCGCCAACAAAACATTTGAGGTGAACAGGATCACTTTCTCTGACGACGAGTTGCCTGTGGAAGGTACTGAGCACAACAGAGCTCTCTATCTGGCGGTGAAATGTGAAGATTCTGTGGTCACCAGGGTGTTAGTTGACAATGGTTCCAGCGCAAACATTTGCCCTCTTTCCACTCTGAACAAGCTGAAAGTTGATGGTGAGAGGATTCACAAGAACAACATATGCGTTCGGGGATTTGACGGTAGAAGGAAAGATTTAGTGGGTGATATAGTGCTTGAGTTGACAAAAGGACCGGTTGAATTCACCATGGAATTATAGGTGTTGGACGTAGCCATCTCATACAATTTGTTGTTAGGTCGACCTTGGATTCATGCCGCCAAAGCAGTCCCGTCCACTTTGCACCAGATGGTCAAGTTCGAATGGGATAGACAGGAGATTGCCGTGCATGGCGATGATAATTTGTGTGCTCACGGTGATGCCGTGGTCCCGCTCATTGAGGTTGAAGATGACAAAGGGCCCTGGGTCTATCAGGTTTTTGAAACAGCGTCGGTCGAGAAAATTCCAGAAGGGAAATGTGTTCCAACTCCAAAGGTAATCTCCGCGTCAGTCATGGTGGCCTTTGAAATGCTGAAAACGGCTTTGTGCCTGGTAAAGGTCTGGGTGCATCTCTGCAGGGTATCATACAACCAGTGTCCCTCCCTGAAAACTTGGGTACGTTCGGTCTGGGATTCAAACCCACAACAGCAGATGTGAAAAGGGCTAGAAAGTTGAAACAGAGGGCGTGGGCACTTCCAAAGCCTATCCCACGTCTCTCCAGGTCTTTTGTCAAGCTCGGTGCCAGGAAACCCCCAGAGACAACAGTTCCAAGTTTTGCGGTTGACATTGATGAAGAGTTAATTGAAAGGTTCCAGAGGTTGTTCGATGATGTGAACATGGTGGAAGTTGGAGAAGGTTCTAGTAAAGTAGATGTGCAGTTTGTCGGGCCGAATGCAAAGCTTAACAATTGGAAGGCTACTCTTCTCCCTACCCGGAAGGAGTTTTGGTAGTTTGCTTTGATTTTCTTTCAGTTTATCTACATTATTCCAGGGTTGTAATTCAGATTTTATTTTCCGTCCGTTTGGATGTGCAAACCCTGTTATCCTTTATTTTCAATGAAATGCAATTTCCCTTTTCTATCATTCCTGATAGTTTTATTTTTGTTTTTTTTCTTTTCTTCTCTGTACAATTCTTTTTATGCTGGTTTCAATGACATGACATGCATGAGCAATCTCCAGCCCAGTCTTAAAAGTCAATCTAATTCTGAAATAATAATTCAAGAAATAGAGTGTGATGATGAATCAGAATATGATGAAGATGAGGCCTTTGAAGAGATTAGTAAGGAATTAAATCATTTTGAAGAAAACCCAAAGCCTAACTTGAATGATACGGAAGTAATCAATTTAGGGGACCCAGATAATGTTAGAGAAACTAAGAAAGTGTCCATCTTGAACTACAGATCAGGGAAGAAATAATCAAAGCATTGTATGAATATAAAGATATTTTTGCATGGTCATATGACGGCATGCCGGGTCTAAGCACTAACTTGGTGGTTCACAAATTGCCCATTGACCCGGCATTTCCTCCCGTCAAGCAGAAGTTGAGAAAGTTCAAAACTAACATAAGTGTGAAGATTAAGGAAGAAATCACCAAGCAGTTGGACGCAAAGGTCATTCGGGTCACACGATATCCCACTTGGTTAGCTAATGTTGTGCCAATACCAAAGAAGGATGGCAAGACCAGAGTGTGTGTTGATTACCGCGATCTCAACAAAGCAAGTCCAAAGGATAATTTCCCACTGCCAAATATCCACATTTCAATCGATAATTGTTCCAAGTATGAGATCGAATCTTATGTGGACTGCTATGCAGGGTATCATAAGATTTTAATGGATGAGGAAGATGCGGAAAAGATGGCATTCATCACGCCGTGGGGAACTTATTGCTACCGGGTAATGCCATTCGGTTTGAAAAATGCTGGGCCAACCTACATGAGGGCAATGACTACTGTGTTCCATGACATGATACACAAGGAGATTGAGGTTTACGTGGATGATGTGATCATAAAGTCAAAGCAGCAGGCCGACCACGTCGGAGATTTCAGGAAATTTTTCCAGAGGCTTCGCAGCTACAATCTTAAGCTTAACCCCACCAAGTGCGCATTTGGTGTTCCATCCGAAAAACTGTTGGGATTCATAGTCAGCCGTCGAGGCATTGAGTTAGGCCCGTCAAATATCAAAGCTATCCAAGATTTGCCACCTCCAAGGAACAAGACTGAGGTGATGAGTCTATTAGGGAGGCTGAATTACATCAGCAGGTTTATTGCTCAGCTCACGACAACTTGTGAGCTTATCTTCAAGTTGCTGAAGAAGGATGCTGCGGTCAAGTGGACTGATGAGTGTCAAGAAGCATTTGATAAGATAAAGGGGTACTTGTCAAACCCACTTGTGTTGGTCCCACCGGAACCAGGGAGACCTTTAATTCTTTACTTGACAGTCCTGGATAATTCATTTGGTTGCGTGTTGGGTCAGCATGACATCACTGGAAGGAAGGAGCAAGCCATCTACTACCTCAACAAGAAGTTCACATCTTATGAGGTTAAGTACACTCACCTTGAAAGGACATGTTGCGCCCTAACTTGGGTAGCACAGAAGTTGAAGCATTATTTGTCATCCTACACTACTTACCTCATTTCTCGCTTGGATTCGTTAAAGTATATCTTTCAGAAGCCTATGCTCACAGGGAGATTTGCGAAGTGGCAGATTTTGCTCACGGAGTTTGATATTGTCTATGTGACTCGGACTACGATGAAAGCCCGAGCATTGGCTGATTATTTGGCCGAGAACCCGGTCAATGAAGAATATGAACCTTTGAGAACTTATTTTCCCAATGAGGAGGTGATGCATATTGACGAGCTGGAGCAGACTGAAAAACCAGGTTGGAAACTTTTCTTTGACGGGGCTGCTAACATGAAAGGAGTCGAAATAGGGGTTGTGCTTATTTCTGAAACAGGGCATCACTACCCGGTTACGGCCCAGCTTTGTTTCTATTGTACCAACAACATGGCTGAGTACGAGGCATGCATTTTGGGTTTGAGGTTAGCTATAGACATGGGTGTCCAGGAAGTCTTGGTCTTGGGAGACTCGGACCTTCTGGTGCACCAGATTCAAGGAGAATGGGAAACACGGGATTTAAAGCTCATACCATACCGACAATGTTTGCATGATCTTTGTCAACGGCTTCATTCAGTAGAGTTCAGGTATATTCCAAGGATCCATAATGAGATTGCCGATGCATTGGCTACCTTGGAGTCAATGTTGCACCATCCGGACAAAGCTTATGTCGACCCTCTGCATATTCAAGTTCGCGAGCAGCATGCTTACTGTAACATGGTGGAAGAAGAACTTAATGGTGAGCCATGGTTCCATGACATTAGGGAGTACATCAGAATGGGGGTATATCCGGTGCAAGCCACGGGGGATCAAAAGAGAACAATTCGACGGTTAGCAAGTGGATTTTTCTTCAGTTGAGTGGTTTTGTATAAAAGAACTCCAGATCTTGGATTGTTAAGATGCATAGATGCTAGACAGGCCACGACTATCATGGCCGAAGTACATTTCGGAGTCTGCGGACCGCATATGAGTGGGTATGTTCTGGCGAAGAAAATTCTCCGAGCAAGTTATTATTGGCTCACCATGGAGCGAGGTTGTATCAGTTTTGTGCGTAAGTGTCATCAATGCCAAGTACATGGAGATTTGATTCATTCTTCGCCATCTGAATTACACACAATGTCAGCGCCATGGCCCTTTGTTGCTTGGGGTATGGATGTCATCGGGCCAATTAAGCCAGCAGCATCCAATGGGCATAGGTTCATTTTGGTGGCCATTGATTATTTCACCAAGTGGGTTGAAGCTAAAACTTTCAAGTCTGTGACCGAGAAAGCAGCGGTCGATTTTGTTCATCCAAATATCATGTGTCGGTTCGGGATCCCAAAGGCGATCATCATAGATAATGGTGCTAATCTCAACATTCATTTGATGAAAGAGGTATGTCAACAATTTAAGATTACGCATCACAATTCCACCCCATATCGCCCCAAGGCGAATGGAGCAGTCGAGGCAGCCAACAAGAACATAAAGAAGATACATCGGAAAATGGTGGAAGGTTCCAGGCAATGGCATGAAATGTTGCCCTTTGCCTTGTTGGGTTATCGCACTATTGTTCTCACTTTAGTAGGTGCAACTCCTTATTTGTTGGCATATGGTACTGAAGCACTGATACCCACAGAAGTTGAAATCCCATCCCTTCGGATTGTTGCTGAGGCCGAAATTGATGATGATGAGTGGGTCAAAACCCGTTTGGAGCAGTTGAGTTTGACTGATGAGAAAACATTGGCAGCAATGTGTCATGGCCAGCTGTATCAAAAGAGAATGGCAAGAGCGTACGACAAGAAGGTGCGTCCCCAGAAGTTTGAAGTGGGTCAGCAAGTATTAAAATGCATCCTTCCACACCAGGCCGAAGCAAAAGGCAAGTTCGCCCCAAATTGGCAGGGGCCGTTCATTATAACAAGAGTGTTGTCCAATGATGCTCTGTATTTAACAGATATGGAAGGCAAATGTGTAGATATGGCTATCAACTCTGATGCAGTCAAAAGATATTATGTATGATTTTCTTGGTTTAAATTGTGTTTGTTTGTACTTGGCATGTTTTGAAGATTGAAATGACGAAGGCTTTTTGTTCTGCTATCTAAACACTTTGTCCTTTGTTACCCCTTTGAGCCTTATTTATTTCTTTTCATACCCCTCTTTTGGAATCAGTAGCAAAGTTCAGAAACGCAAGCCCAAAAGGTGAGTAAAGAAGAAAAGTAGAAAAGAAAAGAGAAAAAGAAAAGAAAGGAATGGAAAAGAGTGAAAAAAAATGAGAGAAAAG
>NW_017673972.1:22488-30586 GCF_001879085.1 Nicotiana attenuata
ATGAAAAAAAAAGGGAAGAAAAAGAAAAAGAAAAGGGAAAAAAGAGAGAAAAGAAAAGAAAAGAGAAGTAACAACCACAAAACAATTCCTATGTCATGAACTACGTTCGACCTGATTCCTTTTAAGGATACGTAGGCAACCACACGGTTCGGTCCCATCAAAATAAAAATTCAAAAGTCCCCCAGCAATGAAATTGGGGCAGAAGTTGTGGTTTTTGTAAGAAATCTGATTCCAAAAGTTGTAATTTTGAACCCATTTGAATTGTTTTGAGCCTTTTTGATATCCTTTCTTTCTAACCCTGTCCAAAGCCCACATTACGGTCCAAAGAAAGACCTTCCGATCAGTCTTTGAGATATGCCGACTCAAACAAGTAGAGGTGATTCATATCAGGGGAAACACTCCGGTCTAAGCAGGAAAAATAAAAAATGAGAGAGTCTTATTGGTGAAAACCCTCACGGGCACCGTAAGGCGACGAAAGTTGAGAGAAATAAAAAATGAGAGAGTCTTATTGGTGAAAACCCTCACGGGCACCGTAAGGCGACTGCGAGTTGAGATATTAACAAATGAGAGAGGTTTGTTGGTGAAAACCCTTCAGGGCACCGCAGGCCGAACAAGGTCTGTGATTGGGCAAAGAAATTGGGTTATGGAGATACTGGGGCAAAGTATGGAAACTAAAAGTTGATTGGTTGAATAGACTGGGCTGATTAGTCCAAAATGCATGTCATGATCATTGGTACTAGCTGCTTCATTCAGATAAGTCTCTTTTCTTTTTCCCCTTCAAACAGTCATCTAGTTTTGGATTTTTCTTCTTTATTCCTAACTCTCAAAGTCATTGCATTTCATTTCTTTTGGTATTTCTCTAAGATGTTTCCAATGTCAGTTTTGTTTAAGCAAATAAGAAAGGATTTCAAAGCTCACTACCAACTTCCAAAATTGCACAAAGCACAGTGCGGCCAGAACATGCCAGAGGTAGTATGATGCAAAGCGGAACATAAAGTGTCAGTGAAAGTTCCATCGGTGGAATGGTTTAGTAATTTCGGGGGAGATGTAGAGGTTCAGATAGAAGGGTCAGAAATGTAAAACAACGGTTTGGGTATAGAACACTCAGGTCATCCAGGGTCATGCGGTTGAGGATCAGTCAGAAAGTCAAACAATTCTTGGCCAGTTCAAGGTAGCCAGTCAAAGCAAAGCACGGCAAGGGAAGAGCCACCTTCAGCAAGAATGCCACAAACTAACCACCACATTTTTAAACTGACAAGATTTTTCTTTGATTTGAAACAGGGGCAGAAAATTTCGTTGGTTTCGGAGAAACCCTCCGTAAGGAAAAGGCAAGTACAAGACAGGTTTGATCGTAAATTCTCAGGACCCTCCTGGATAATGGGACTTAGTTAAAATTCAAGACATTCATGAGTAACAAGATCTAGCATAAACTTTACCTTGAGGAAATACAAGTCGGTTTCGAAGTTTTCATTCTTAGGATAGGATTTAATTTAAAATTTTCAGGATCCTCCTGAATAATGGGACTTAGATTCAAGACCTCCATTAGATAACAGGATCTAGTGTAAGTTCTGCCGTAGGGAAATATAATTTAGACTTAAAGATTGTCACTCTTAAGATGAGATTTGATTTTAATTTTCAGGACCCTCCTGGATAATGGAATTTAGTTTTAAGACCTTCATAGATAACGAGATTTAGCGGAAGTCATACCTTTAGGAAATATAATTTAGATTTAAAACTGTCATTTAACTAGCAGTTTTCAGGACCCCCTGGATAATGGGATTTAGCTTTCAAACTCTTTGAGATTTTCTGGTAACATGGTTCAATTAGCACTCACAGATGTGCCCAGCTACCAAACTAGGGCAGAAAAAATTTCGTTTGTTTTGTCTGTTTTGTTGTAATCAGGTATCCACCTGGAAAGAAAGGGAGAACAACACGAGTTTCAAGGATAGAAGCAGTTCAGGTTCAAGCAATCAGGCACCCATTTGGGGAAACAAGGAAAGATAGTTCAAAGGAAAAGCAGTCGCAAGAGGAAGTAGTTCAAGTTTAGCAATAAGGAGTCCACCTGAAGAACAAAGGGAGAAGCAGTTCAAGTGTAAGAAATCAGGAGCCTACCTGGAGAACAAAGGGAGAGCAATTCAAGCATTGGTAATCAGGAGCCCACCTAGAGAACGAAGGGAGAGCAGTTCAAGTGTTGGTAATCAGGAGCCCACTTGAAGAACAAAGAGAAAGCAGCAAGGTTCAAAGGAGTTCAGCAATTAGGAGCCCACCTGAAGAACAAAGGGAAGCAGTTCAAGTTTTGAGGAAAAGCAGCACAAGTGTTGGTAATCAGGAGCCCACCTGGAGAACAAAGGGAAAGCAGCAAGGTTCAAAGGAGTTCAGCAATCAGGAGCCCACCTGAAGAACAAAGGGAAGCAGTTCATGTTTAAAGGAAAAGCAGCGCAAGTGTTGGTAATCAGGAGCCCACCTGGAGAACAAAGGGAAGCAGCAATGTTCAAAGGAAGACACCAACCAGAAGCCTACCTGAAGAAAAAAGGGAAGCATCGAGGTTCAAAGGAGTTCAACAATCAGGAGCCCACCTGAAGAACAAAGGGAAAGCAGCAAGGTTCAAAGGAGTTCAGCAATCATGAGCCCACCTGAAGAACAAAGGGAAACAGTTCAAGTTTCGAGGAAAAGCAGCGCAAGTGTTGGTAATCAGGAGCCCACCTGGAGAACGAAGGGAAGCAGCAATGTTCAAAGGAAGACAGCAATCAGGAGCCCACCTGGAGAACAAAGGGAAGGCAACAGTGGTCAAAGGAAGACGTTTCAAGTTCAGCAATCAGGCGTCCACCTGGAGAAAAGGGAAAGCACCTCAGAATACAATCCAAGACGGCAACAATGGAATTTCACTTGGAGAGTACAAGCCAACAGTGCAACAGGAACTGCAAGATCAAGTTTGAAGATGTAGATAGGATTTTTGTAATTCATAGATCATAGTTTAGTCTAGCTTCTTTATTTTGGTTTGGTGTAATAAGGGTTCAGCGAGCAGTAGCAGCAGCAGCAACAGTGAAATCACAGCTTCCTGGTAGTCCCAGCTACCAAAACTTCCCGAACTATACTGACCTGATTCCTCTATAGCCAAGGATATGTAGGCAACCTCGGAGGCAGGGTGCGGTCAAATCTTTCAAAAATGCTTCCCACGGAGTATTCAAACGGGCAAAAATCGCTCGTATCCGCTCACTTTATCTTTGCACGAAAACTCTTCGTGTTTCCGAGCAAAGAGGGGCAGCTGTGAGCACGTGATTTTTGCCCTATGTGAATTACTCCCATAAATTCAACAAAAATAAATTTTTCCCATTATTTGCAATTTCGCAGATTTTTGTAGCATTTTTGTTAATTGTTTGCATTTGTCTGTGCATGTTTATTTTATTTAAATCATGAAAAAATACAAAATACATTGCATTTGCATTTAGGATTTACTTTTACATTTTTTTAGGGTTAATTAGTTGTTTTACAAAATGAAAAAATAAAAAAAATAACTCACTTTGCATTTTTAACTTTTTAATTTTAAATTTTGTAGTTCTTCTTTTAAATTAGGAGTTAATTATTTTTGTAAATACTATGATGTGTAATTAGTTTAAATTGGTAAATTATTTTAAGTTAAGAGTTATTTTATCTTGTTAATTAATTTGAAAAGAAAAGAGAAATTGGGAAATTGGAAAAAAAAAGGAGGATCAGAAATTGGGGGGCAATTTGGGCCAAAGCTCAACCAACCAAACCCTACACAAAATTCCGCCCCAGATCCAAGTCCCATACCCGGTCCAAGTGTTCGGGCAACAAGACCCCTGAAATGACGTAGTATAGGAGGAATACTACGTCGTTTTAAGTTCTCTAATGTTAAGTCAATCCTGACCTTTCATTTGCCATCATCCAACGGCCGAGAGATTCCCCCCATCTTAAATAAAAATGTCCAAAATACCTTCAGAAACCTAGTACCCAAACTCATCTCCTCATACCTCTCTCGTCTCAGACCTAAACCCTAACCTACCGCCTCTGAATTCTTCACTATCTCCAGCCGGCGGCGACCTCCAAATCCTCCCAAAAATTCATCACACACTCCCCATAATCCCTCAAACACTAAATCACCGTCAATTTTCCCGAAATCCCTTCCATTGTTCTCTAATTTCAGATCTTAAATAGAACCCTAGACCCGTTCCCGCCTTCGGTTCCTCATTAAAAGGGGTCTGGTTTCATTCTCCTCTAACCTTCGAAGATGATTTTGGCCAAAATGAGTGCTAGACATTTGTTCTCAAAGGAACAAACCGACTAACACTCATTTTTGCCTCAAATCGGAAAGCACATGAAGTCCGTTCAAGCCATTTTCCCGTTTTGTTTATTCTAGGTATTTCAGGGCTTTCCCTCATTTTTGTTTTTGTTTATTCTCATGCTCATCTACTTCTTTTTTTTCCTTTTATCTCTTATCTTTTCTGTTCATTTTTGTATGCATTTGGAGTCGCATATCTTCTGTTTCTTTTTATTTCCTTTTCTTTCTTTGTTAGTTCAAGTCGATCTCTGTTGCATGTTTAGATTTAGGTCATATTAGTGATTATCAGCATATTAGTGTAATTAACATTTTTCTTCAGTACTTTCGATTTCATGTTTGCCTGTTGTCCCACTTTCATTTTTTTTTCTTTTGTTTTGATCTGTTAGATTTTTTTTGATGCCCGGAACTGCAGAATTTTTTTGGGCTTATCTATTTGTGGTCTGTGGTCTTTTGGATCATAATTTGGGTTTCAGTGGTTCAGGAGCCCAAAGGGCGTTATAACATGCTAGTGCAGTAACCCAAAGACCTTTGGGCAATTTGGTTGAAGGTTTGGTTCGCTGAAAGTAGTTAGTAAACATTTAAAGGGTAATTTGGGGAGTCTGGATAAGGGAAATCTTTTGTAACTACCTAGGAAGCTGCTAGGAAGGTGGGGTTAGGGTTAATTTTAACAAACAGAACTTAAACTTAGGGTCCAAATGCAAGAATGAAAATTCAAAGAGGGGTAACTAGCAAAAGCTTGAATTATTTCTGCTGCCCTAAAGGTTTCTATAAAAGGGCATGCTTCCTTCTTTGTCAGGCAGGATTTAGAGACTGAAAAAATACTGAAAAACTTTTGGAACAACTGAGTTTCTTCTAGACTCTAAAATACTAAAATTTGCTTAGAAATTGTTGGTTTCTGCTCCTTAAGTTCCCTGTTAGTCAGATTTTGCAAAAACTCTAAAAGTTGTATTGATCCTGGGTTCGAAGCTGGTTCAAAAGGCTGAGTAGTTGCTGATTGTTTGGTTGTTTTAGTTGCTGATGTTGTCCTCTTCTTAATTTTGAGCTCATTTCCTTTGTTGTTGTTGGCTGTTAATCAGTATTCACTGAACCCCGTGACATGTTGAAATGAAAGGATTGAAGCTGTTTGATTGAGTTGAAAATCAATGATGAATCTGTTCATTAGATGTTATTTCTGCACCATTTGGTTCTATAATTAATTAATTCTCTTCATGTGTATGTTTGCTCCTGTCTATTGTAGTTTTAAGTTATGTGACAACCCGACCCGTCGTCTCATGAGAACCGCTCCGTTTTTCCCATGTTATGCTTCTTTAAGTTTTATTATCAGTATTTGATGTGTTAGAGTTGGTTTGGAATGGTTTTGATAAGAAATAAGACACTTAGTCTCTTTTAAGAAGGCTTAAGTTGGAAAAGTCAACCGGATGTTGACTTTTGTGTTAGAGGGCTCGGATTTGAATTCCGATGAGTTGGTTAGCTTCGAGGGATGATTTGTGACTTAGGAGTGCGATCGGAATTGATTTTAGAGGTTCGGTGTAGAATTAGGCTTGAATTGGCGAAGTTAGTATTTTGGCGAATTCCGGTTGGTAGGTGAGATTTTGATCCGGGGGTCGGAATGAGATTCCGAGAGTTGCAGTAGCTTCATTAGGTGATTTTGGATGTGTGTGCAAAATTTCAGGTCATTCGGAGGTGTTTTGGTTGGGTTTCTGATAAGATGCGTGTTTCGGAAGTTTTAGAAGAACTTAGACTTGAATTCGATGAGAAATGATGGTTTTAGTGTTGTTTGAGGTGTTTTAATGATTGGAGCAAGTTTGAATAAGGTATTGGATCATGCTTGTATTTTTGGTTGAGGTCCCGAGGGCCTCGGGGTGATTTTGGATGGCTAACGGGAAGTTTTGAACTTAAGAGATTGTAGAACCTGTGCTGCTTCTGGTATTTTCGCTTCTGCGGAATTGGGACCGCAGAGCGGTAACACAGAAGCGAGAGGAGAGACGCAGAAGCGGCAGGGACCGCAGGTGCGGAATTGGTGACCGCATCTGCGGAGTCGCAGATGCGACAGAAGGACCGCAGATGCGGTATTTGAGCTCTTATGGGGATCCGCAGATGCGTTAATTTGTCCGCAGAAGCGGGAGGCGCAGGAGCGGATTTTACACCGCAGAAGCGGATATGTCCACAGAAGCGGTGCATTGACCGCAAAAGCGGGAGCCGCAGATGCGGCCATGGAGCCGCAGATGCGGAAATAACTGGTCAGAATAGTTTTATTTCCCTACGCGAATTTTGAAAGGGTTTCATATTTTCACTTCGGACTTGGAGAATTTGGGCGAGTTGGAGGAGAGAAATCAAGGGACTTCATTGAGGTAAGAATTTCTAAGCCTAAAACACGATTTTATGGTGCAAACACATGAAATTAGACTGAAAACTCAAGGATTTAAGGTCAAAAATGGTGGGTTAGGGCTTGAAACCTAAGAGAACAAGAATGGGAATTTGAGGGGTCATTTGGACTCCGATTTTGGTGTTCTTTATATGTATAGACTCGCGGCGAGATAAGGAATCCGGTGATGTTAATTTTATAATTTTTCGAGAAGTGGGCCCGGGGCTCGGGTTTTGCCAACTTCGTAATTTTTAATGTTTTTCGAGTCTTTTCAATTGGGTTGTATTCCCTTAGCATATTGTGACGTATTCGTTGTGGTTTTGGTCAGATTCGACGCGCGAAGAGGTGAACTCGAAAGGCAAGGGCATAGCAAGCTAGGACTTTGGGCGGCTTGAGGTTAGTAATAAATGTAAATGCTGTGTTGAGGGTTTGAAACCCCGAATTCGCACATCGTAGTGCTATGTGAGGTGACTTGCACGCCGGATAACAGGCGTGGGGTAGAGCACCGCCAGGGACTGTGACTTGGTCCGTCCCGCTTAATAAAATTGGTACCTATTTGATTGTAGATTTGTAATATCCTTATAAAAATGGATTAATTGTCATACTTGGGCTTCGTGCCAACTACTTGAATCCTTCAGGGATTATTTTAATGGTTTCCTACCATATTTATAAGATTAAACTCAGTCCTGGTACTTAATACTGCGTTTGAAATCTCAATCATTTTCCTAAATTAGAAATTAACTTAATATTTTTAAATGAAGTTTGGGCTGAATATTTTTATACTATTGCGTGATTTTTGGACTGAGTATGGGATCGGGCTGCACGCCGCAGCAGTATTATAATGATATTGATATGAGGCCAAGGGCCTGTTTGATGCCACGAGATGGCTTATTATTGCGCTTGGGCCGTAAGGGGGCCCTCCCGGAGTCTGCACACCCCCAGTGAGCGCCGTCGACGTTAAATAAATGGAGCGGGCTGCATGGCCGCAGCGGGGTACTGGAGGTACCGGTTTATGTGTTGCATTGCATATTTAATTGTCATTTATTCTTATTCTTGTGTGGCTTTATTATAATTGTTTTTAATATTCACTGTATCATGCCATTGGTTCACGTTGTTGTATTCATGGCTTTACTTTGTGTTTATTTAGGATTTCTTATCCTCAGACTTTATTTATATTTATTACTTTCTGAGTTGGAAGTACTCACAATACTCCCTGCACCTTGTGTGCAGATTCAGGTACACCGCAGGGTGAGTGAGGACTCGTGTTAGCTGAGCAGCGTTATCCGGGAGTATCAAGGTAGCTGCATGGCGTTCGCCTCTCTGATCTCTCCCATCTACCTTTATTATTTTATTCGTAATTTTTCCTAGTCGGATTTGTAATAGGTGGATAATCTGTTTTAGAGGCTCATGTTCGTGACACCAGATTCGGTGGG
>NW_017673972.1:31184-104489 GCF_001879085.1 Nicotiana attenuata
ATGTGCCTAAATAGTTTGTGATTCCCTGATCGAGGGGTGAGACGTGATCTTTGTGAGTTGATGTCGGGCCAGTTGGGTGGACTTGAGGCCGGATTTTGCTTATGGCTTGAGCACCAAGATGCTGATTATGTGAGTTGTGTTTTTGAACTTATACGTTCGGTATTGTCCCCATTAGCGGGAATGACAGTTGGGTAGCTATGTGATGAGTACGTTAGCACTACGAGAGGTATCTATATGACTTGGAAGTGGCGAGGGAGGCCTGCTGGATGATAGATGAACTATTAAGGGTATGATCTCCATTGGGATTGGATGTGTAACCCCGAGTTATGGGCGTGTGAAGAATCTTTTCAAGACTCCTAGTTGGGAGTGAAGTAAGTTGCATGTTACGGTATGAGTTCAGACTCAGGAAGACTTTGTAAGTATGGCAGTTAGTCACTTGATTGACTGAAGACTTGAACCATGTATGAAGGTTGTGATAATATCGTTGAATTGAGAAAATATTCCGGAGGGCACTCAGTCTATTGAGTTGTGGACTACGGATGATTTCTCCGACTATAATGGATGCCCTTATGTGTTACGAGCGAAAGATGAGTTGTTAGGGACCCTTGAAAGGTAGTTAACCTAGTTCAGTGCGATCAGAATCGGCTTGAGGTCGGTGGATGGATTCAAATGTGAATATAGGCTCTAGGTCGGGCCAAACGGGTTCAATTCAGTGATGCGCTCCTTATGGAGGAGGAGTCAGGGTGTTATTTCATTGTCAGATATGTTGTGCAGTGATACACTGCGCCTGGTGAGTTGTGAGACGGTTTGAGAAAAATGCTTATAGGTTGAGGATTCACGTAGAAATGATGTTTATAAGCAAAATGGCTCTCGAGATTCAGATTGCATATCGCACCTCAATTGAGCTTGAGTTTCGATAGCTTATAGCGCTATATGTCCCCTTAGGGACGGTATTGTGCACTTAGCGTGCTTGTAACCGAAATTTGGTGTTTTATATTAATGAGCAATTTAGCTCGATGTGCACCTCTTTAGGTGAGTGTTAGGTGTGGATCGGGTGGCACGCCGCCATGAGTGTGTTAGTTGGATCGGGTTGCGCGCCGCAACAGTGTGATATTGAGAATAGTTTTCTATATGCTATTTTTGTATGCCTGGTTTCCATATTTTCTAAAGAAGTCACGTATTAGTGCGTGAGTTAGGCAGTTCCTTTCAGAGTTCGTCTTCCCTTTTGTACCGTCATTTTAATCGGTCAGCCTATCAGCACTTTGTGGCGTCATATGAGACCTTTGGTTATGTNTCAACCGCTTCTTAAGGACTGCAATTATGGATTTATTCTTGCCAACAATAAGCATGTCATCCACATAAAGTAATAAAATAATAAAATCATCATCAGAGAACTTCTGGAAGAATACACGGTGGTCTGAAGAAGTTTTCTTGTACCTTTGTTCTTCAATGACAGATTCAAACTTCAAATACCATTGCCTTGGAGCTTGTTTCAATCCATACATGCTCTTTTTCAATTTGCAGACATAATTTTCTTTTCCCTTCGTTACAAAACCCTCAGGTTGCTCCATATAAATCTCCTCATCTAAATCACCATGAAGAAAAGCAGTCTTGACATCCATCTGCTCAACCTCTAAATCTAGACTTGTGGCTAAGCCTAGAACCACACGAATAGAAGACATCTTCACAACATGGGAGAAACTTTCATCAAAGTCAACTCACTTCTTCTGGCCAAAAGCTCTAACAACTAACCTCGCCTTGTATCTAGGCGCAGAGGTATGGGTATCTTACTTTATTCTGAATATCCATTTGTTAGATAAAACTCTCTTACCTTTCGACAATTTCACTAACTCATATGTGCCGTTCTCATGGAGTGACTTCATCTCATCTTCCATCGCTTCGATCCACTGATCTTTGTGCATGGCTTCATCATAATTCTTAGGTTCTCCCATGTCAGTCAAAAGTACATACTCATCAGGAGGATAGCGCATGGATTTTTGCTTCTCCCTTGTAGATCTTCTAAGAGAGGTTTCAGGAGCATTCGAAGGAGTTACCTGTGCAGGAATTGGTTGCTGATCAACCACAACTTCATCAACTGGAGCATCCATAACATCTATGCCAAGATGATCATTTTGATCTTGATCATTATCTCTATCATTGTCTTGGGTTCCTTCATGTGCAATAGGTGCCTTAGCAATTGAAACTGGATCAATATCAACTAAGCTCTCATTACTCTAAGAATCTATCTTCTCAGCTTTGTCAATATCTTCAATAGTTTGGTCTTCAAAGAATATTGCATCACGACTTCTAATAAGTTTATTGTCAATTGGATCATAAAAACGATACCCAAACTCATCTTGACCATAACCGATAAAGATGCACTGCTTAGTTTTGACATCCAGTTTCGATCTCTCATCTTTAGGAATATGCACACAAGCTTTACACCCAAAAACTCTCAGGTGATCATAAGAAAGATCTTTGGCAAACCAAACTTTGTATGGGACATCAGCATCCAAAGCAACAACAGGAGACAAATTGATAACATAGGCAACAGTGTTAAGTGCTTCCGCCCAAAATGTATTTGGAAGTTCAGCCTCTGAAAGTAAGCATCTAACTCTCTCAACTAGAGTTCTATTCATCCTCTTTGCCAAACCGTTCAATTGAGGCGTCTTGGGCGGAGTTTTCTGATGACAAATTCCTTGTTCCTTGCAATAGTTATCAAAGGGACCACAATATTCACCACCATTGTCGGTGCGAATACATTTTAATTTCTTCCCCGTCTGTCTCTCAGCTAAGGCCTGAAATTCCTTAAACACGCCAAGTGCTTGATCTTTAGATTTCAAAGGATACACCCAGAGCTTACGAGAATGATCATCAATGAAGGTCACAAAGTAAAGTGCACCACCTTTTGACTTTACTTTAAAAGGACCACACAAATTAGAGTGTACTAGCTCCAATAAATTGGGCTTTCTTGAGGGAGGATGACTATGAAAGGAAACCCTTTTCTGTTTGCCAGCTAAACAATGGATACACCTTTTCAGCTTTGCTTGTTTCGATACAGAAAACAAACTTTTCTTAGCCAAACACGTAATCCCCCTATCGCTCATATGACTCAATCTTCTGTTCCACAATTCTGATAAAGCATCACCTTCCACCATATTTATTGAGTCATTAAGAATAAAGCCCTGTGTCACATATAAATAACCAGACTTGACTCCGCGAGCCACTACTAACGAGCCCTTAGTGAGCTTCCATTGGCCATTAAAGAGGGCATTATGGTAACCTTCTTCCTGCGGAGATCAAATTGAAAGGAAAGTATGGAGCATGTTTGACATCTTGAAGAACTAACGTTGAACCATTATTAGTTTTCAAACAAATTGTGCCAACACCAAACACCTTAACTTCACTAGCATTGCCCATCTTTAACACTCTAGAATCAACACCAGTATAAGATGAGAAAAAATCTTTTCTTGGTGTGACATGTGAGGTAGCTCCAGAATCTACTATCCAGCTAGTCTCATGAGATACCAAATTGATGAAGTTTTCATCATAAGCAAAAAGAAGGTCATCTCGAACAATAGCGTCTTGATTCAACTTGCGGCAAAACCTTTCGATCTGCTAACCACCCGGAATCCATACGAGGCCCCCGGGACCCCAACCAATCATACCAACTAGTCCCAAAACACATTACAGACTTGCTCGAGGCCTCAAACCACATCAAACAACACTAAAATCATGAATCGACCTCCAATCCAAGCTTTATGAACTTTAGAATTTCAAACTTCTGCTTTTGATGCTTAAACCTATCAAATCACGTCCGATTGACCTCAAATTTTGCAGACAAGTCAAATTTTACGGAATCGGATTCCGACCCCGATGTCAAAAAGTCCACTTCCGGTCCAACTCCTCAAAAACCTTCAAATTTCTATCTTTAGACAAATGATTCCAAAATGACCCACGGACCTCCGAATTCACTTATGATCGCGCTTCCAACTCCAGAATCACAATATGGAGCTATTCCCAGACTCGGAATCTGGTGAATATATTGTTTTGAATAATTTCTTGCTAGAACTTTTATATGCATGCCAGTAATTGTGCATGTTTTACACATGCATTATATTTTTTTTGTTGAATTTTATCTTTAGCTAAAAACTAATCAGTTCATTATTACACAGTCTTGCTGAAAATCTAAGCTATACGTTTTTGGTAAATAACTGTAGCTATAAATGCGATTCTAGAAAGGAAGAGACAGAACAAGGAAAGAGCAAGGATGGGTGATCTGTGGTTGCTGCTAATATAGGTTGGCTATGATTGCTTCACCAGCTTGTGCTTCTATCTCTTGTTGTGGAAAGAATTAAAATTTGAATCAGTAGTATAAGGATTCTTAATTTTCCGTTTTCATTAAATTACGCTGGTGTTGTCATGATCATAGCTCACTCTTTTGCTCAATTGTCCATTAAATGAGATGGACAATATAGCCCCAATTGCGAAACAGGAATTCCTGGTGGTGAATGGTGAATCATGTAACATTGCACTGGCATGAGAGGCTCAGTGTTTGATTGTAATAAATTGTGTGAAACATTTAATTTTAAATAATAAAATTAAATTATTGATAAATGTGCAATAAATAAATATATTATAAAAATTTTAGATAACTAGATTCTTAAACTCAATGCTTATAAATATCGTCAAGAAACTTGTGACGACCCGACCCGTCGTCACGTGAGTTACCGCCCCATTTCCCCCCATGTTATGCTTCTTCATGTTTCATTATCAGTATTTGATGTGTTAGAGTTGGTTTGAAATGGTTTTGATAAGAAATGAGACACTTAGTCTCTTTAAGGAAGGCTTGTTTTGGAAAAGTCAACCGGATGTTGACCTATGAGTTAGAGGGCTCGGATGTGGATTCCGACGACGGGGGATGATTTGTGACTTAGGAGTGTGATCGGAAGTAATTTTGGAGGTCCGGTGTAGAATTAGGCTTGAATTGGCGAAGTTAGTATTTTGGCGAATTCCGGTGGATAGGTGAGATTTTGATCCGAGGGTCGGAATGAGATTCCGAGAGTTGCAGTAGCTTCGTTAGGTGATTTTGGATGTGTGTGCAAAATTTCAGGTCATTCGGAGGTGTTTTGGTTGGGTTTTTGATCGAATGCGTGTTTCGGAAGTTTTAGAAGGACTTAGGCTTGAATTCGATGAGAAATGATGGTTTCAGTGTTGTTTGAGGTGTTTTTATGATTGGAACAAGTTTGAAAACGGTTTTAGGATATGTTTGTATTTTTGGTTGAGGTCCCGAGGGCCTCGGGGTGATTTCGGATGGCTAACAGGAAGTTTTGAGCTTAGGGGATTGCAGAACCTGTGCTGCTTCTGGTATTTTCGCTTCTGCGGAAATGAGACCGCAGAAGCGGTACCGCAGAAGCGAGTCAAGAACCGCAGAATCGACAGGCATCGCAGGTGCGGAGATGCTGACCGCATCTGCGGAGTCGCGGATGCGACAGTAGGACCGCAGATGCGGAATTTTAGAAGGGTAAAGGAAACCGCACCTGCGTAAAAGGAATCGCAGATGCGAGACCGCAGAAGCGGTCTAGTAACCACAGAAGCGGTCTAGTAACTGCAGAAGCGGTCTTGTCCGCAGAAGCGGCTCCCCATCGCAAAAGCGGAAGTCGCAGATGCGGCTATGTAGCCGCAGATGCGGAAATAACTGGTCAGAAAGGGTTTTAATTCCCTTCGCGAAATATTTACAGAACACATATATTTACTTCGGACTTGGGGTGTTCTTGAGCGATTTTGAAGAGGAAATTCAAGGACTTCGATCAGGTAAGCATTCTTGGACTTAGAACACAATTTTATCATCCAAATACATGAAATTTCACTGAAAACTCAAGGAATTAAGGTCAAAAATGGTGGTTTAAGGCTTGAAACCTAAGAGAACAAAAATGGGAATTTGAGGGGTCATTTGGACTCCGATTTTGGTGTTCTTTATATGTATAGACTCGCGGCGAGATAAGGAATCCGGTGATGTGAATTTTATAATTTTTCAAGAAGTGGGCCCGGGGCTCGGGTTTTGCCAACTTCGTGATTTTCGATGTTTTTCGAATCTTTTCGGTTGGGTTATATTCCCATAGCATATTGTGACGTATTCGTTGTGGTTTTGGTCAGATTCGACGCGCGAAGAGGTGAATTCGAAAGGCAAGGGCATAGCAAGCTACGACTTTGGCCGGCTTGAGGTTAGTAATAAATGTAAATGTTGTGTTGAGGGTTTGAAACCCCGAATTTGCACAACGTAGTGCTACGTAAGGTGACTTGCACGCCGGATAACGGGCGTGGGGTAGAGCACCATCAGGGATTGTGACTTGGTCCGTCCCGCTTAATAAAATTGATACCTATTTGATTGTAGATTTGTAATATCCTTATAAAAATGGATTAATTGCCATAATTGGGCTTCGTGCCAACTACTTGAATCCTTCAGGGATTATTTTAACGGTTTCTTATCATATTTATAAATGTTAAACTCAGTCCTGGTATTTAATACTGTGTTTGAAATCTCAGCCATTTTCTTAAATTTGAAATTAAGTTAATATTTTTAAATGAAGTTTGGGTTGGATATTTTTATACTATTGTGTGATTTTTGGACTGAGTATGGGATCGGGCTGCACGCCGCAGCAGTATTATAATGATATTGATATGAGGCTAAGGGCCTGTTTGATGCCACGAGATGGATTATTATTGCGCTTGGGCCGTAAGGGGCCCCTCCTGGAGTCTGCACACCCCTAGTGAGCGCCGTCGACGTTAAATAAATAGAGCGGGCTGCACGGCCGCAGCGGGGTACTGGAGGTAGCGGTTTATGTGTTGCATTGCATACTTGATTGCCATTTACTTATTTATCTGTTGTGATATTTCTATAATTGTTTTCATTGTTTTATTGAGTGGATATTATTTAGATAGAGCTGCTGTAATTATAGCTTATTCTGTGCCTGTCCAGGATTTCTTACTCTCAACCCTTATTTATGTTTATTATTTTCTGGGTTGGAAGTACTCACAATACTCCCTGCACCTTGTGTGCAGATTCAGGTACACCACAGGGTGAGTGAGGACTCGTGTTAGCTGAGCAGCATTATCCGGGAGTATCAAGGTAGCTGCATGGCGTTCGCAGCCTTGATCTCTCCCATCTATCTTTATTGTTTTATTCGTAATTTTCCTAGTCGGATTTGTAATAGGTGGATGATCTGTTTTAGAGGCTCATGTTCGTGACACCAGATTCGGTGTGCTATTTAGTATTTTATTTTGGGGTTTTTGAATGTTAAAGATTATATCAGAATTTTCGCACTAAATTGGTATTATAGTAGTGAACATTTAATTATTTATATAGATTATTTGGCTAAGGTTGTGTAAATGGTCGGGCTTGCCTAGCAATGTGTTGGGCGCCATCACGACCGGGGTTTGGGTCGTGACAAGGTGGTATCAGAGCCTAGGTTACTTGGTCTCACGAGTCATGAGCCGGTTTAGTAGAGTCTCGTGGATCGGTACGGAGACGTCTGTACTTATCCTCGAGAGGCTGCAGAACCTTTAGGAAAACTTCACGTTCTTGAATTCTTATCGTGCGTTCTTGATTCAGCTTGAAAAGAAACTCTTGAAATTTACTCCACGTGTTCGTACGCGCGCGTGAGCGCTCAATATCAGATGTGCCTAAATAGTTTGTGATTCCCTGATCGAGGGGTGAGACGTGATCTTTGTGAGTTGATGTCGGGCCAGTTGGGTGGACTTGGGGCCGGATTTTGCTTATGGCTTGAGCACCAAGATGCTGATTATGTGCGCCTTCGCGATCGCGAGAAGGACCTCGCGTTCGCGTAGAAGGGATTTTGGGAGCTCTGTGCTTTGTGTTTTNTTCCCTTAGCATATTGTGACGTATTCGTTGTGGTTTTGGTCAGATTCGACGCACGAAGAGGTGAATTCGAAAGGCAAGGGCATAGCAAGCTAGGACTTTGGCCGGCTTGAGGTTAGTAATAAATGTAAATGCTGCGTTGAGGGTTTGAAACCCTGAATTTGCACAACGTAGTGCTATGGGAGGTGACTTGCACGCCGGATAACGGGCGTGGGGTAGAGCACCATCGGGGATTGTGACTTGGTCCGTCCCGTTTAATAAAATTGATACCTATTTGATTGTAGATTTGTAATATCCTTATAAAATGGATTAATTGTTATCATTGGGCTTTGTGCCAACTACTTGAATCCTTCAGGGATTGTTTTACTGGTTTCTTACCATATTTATGGATATTGAACTCAGTCCTGGTGTTTGATATTGTTTTGTAAACTCAGCCTTTTTCTTAAAGCAGAAACTAAATTAATATTTTTAAATAAAGTTTGGGCTGAATATTTTTATACTATTGTGCCGAAAGGCTTATGTGATTCTGGACTGATTATTGGATCGGGCTGCACGCCGCAGTGGTATGAGAATGATATTGATATGAGGCCAAGGGCCTGTTTGATGCCACGAGATGGCTTATTATTGTGCTTGGGCCGTAGGGGCCCCCCCCGGAGTCTGCACACCCCCAGTGAGCGCCGTCGACGTTAAATAAATGGAGCGGGCTGCACGGCCGCAGCGGGGTACTGGAGGTACCGGTTTATGTGTTGCATTGCATACTTGATTGCCATTTACTTATTCATCTGTTGTGATATTTCTATAATTATTTTCATTAGTTTATTGAGTTGATATTATTTAGATTGAGCCGCTGTAATTATAGCTTACTTTGTGCCTGTCCAGGATTTCTTACTCTCAACCCTTATTTTTGTTTATTACTTTCTGGGTTGGAAGTACTCACAATACTCCCTGCACCTTGTGTGCAGATTCAGGTACACCACAGGGTGAGTGAGGACTTGTTTAGCGGAGCAGCATTTATCCGAGAGTATCGAGGTAGCTGCATGGCGTTCGCAGCCTTGATCTCTCCCATCCATTTTATCCTTTTATTCATATTTTTCTTTCCTAGACAGACTTGTGATAGGTGAATATTCCGTTTTAGAGGCTCATGTTCGTGACACCAGATCTGTGGGCTATTTAGTATTTTATCTTGGGGTTTTCGAATGTTAGAAATTATTTCAGAGATTCCGCATTTAAATTGCTGTTTTTACTTGTGAATATTCATTTATCCACCTAGGTTATTTGGTCAAGGTTGTGTAAATGGTCGGGCTTGCCTAGCAGTGTGTTGGGCGCCATCACGACCGGGGTTGGGGTCGTGACAAGGTGGTATCAGAGCCTAGGTTACTTGGTCTCGCGAATCATGAGCCGGTTTAGTAGAGTCTCGCGGATCGGTACGGAGACGTCTGTACTTATCCTCGAGAGGCTGCAGAACCTTTAGGAAAACTTCACGTTCTTGAACTCTTATCGTGCGTTCTTGATTCAGCTTGAAAAGAAAACTCTTGAAATTCACTCCACGTGTTCGTACGCGCGCGTGAGCGCTCAATATCAGATGTGCCTAAATAGCTTGTGATTCCCTGATCGAGGGGTGAGACGTGATCTTTGTGAGTTGATGTCGGGCCAGTTGGGTGGACTTGAGGCCGGATTTTGCTTATGGCTTGAGCACCAAGATGCTGATTATGTGAGTTGTGTTTTTGAACTTATACGTTCGGTATTGTCCCCATTAGCGGGAATGACAGTTGGGTAGCTATGTGATGAGTACGTTAGCACTACGAGAGGTATCTATATGACTTGGAAGTGGCGAGGGAGGCCTGCTGGATGATAGATGAACTATTAAGGGTATGATCTCCATTGGGATTGGATGTGTAACCCCGAGTTATGGGCGTGTGAAGAATCTTTTCAAGACTCCTAGTTGGGAGTGAAGTAAGTTGCATGTTACGGTATGAGTTCAGACTCAGGAAGACTTTGTAAGTATGGCAGTTAGTCACTTGATTGACTGAAGACTTGAACCATGTATGAAGGTTGTGATAATATCGTTGAATTGAGAAAATATTCCGGAGGGCACTCAGTCTATTGAGTTGTGGACTACGGATGATTTCTCCGACTATAATGGATGCCCTTATGTGTTACGAGCGAAAGATGAGTTGTTAGGGACCCTTGAAAGGTAGTTAACCTAGTTCAGTGCGATCAGAATCGGCTTGAGGTCGGTGGATGGATTCAAATGTGAATATAGGCTCTAGGTCGGGCCAAACGGGTTCAATTCAGTGATGCGCTCCTTATGGAGGAGGAGTCAGGGTGTTATTTCATTGTCAGATATGTTGTGCAGTGATACACTGCGCCTGGTGAGTTGTGAGACGGTTTGAGAAAAATGCTTATAGGTTGAGGATTCACGTAGAAATGATGTTTATAAGCAAAATGGCTCTCGAGATTCAGATTGCATATCGCACCTCAATTGAGCTTGAGTTTCGATAGCTTATAGCGCTATATGTCCCCTTAGGGACGGTATTGTGCACTTAGCGTGCTTGTAACCGAAATTTGGTGTTTTATATTAATGAGCAATTTAGCTCGATGTGCACCTCTTTAGGTGAGTGTTAGGTGTGGATCGGGTGGCACGCCGCCATGAGTGTGTTAGTTGGATCGGGTTGCGCGCCGCAACAGTGTGATATTGAGAATAGTTTTCTATATGCTATTTTTGTATGCCTGGTTTCCTATTTTTCTAAAGAAAGCACGTATTAGTGCGTGAGTTAGGCAGTTCCTTTCAGAGTTCGTCTTCCCTTTTGTACCGCATTTTAATCGGCAGCCTATCAGCACTTTGTGGCGTCATATGAGACCTTTGGTTATGTACGGGGTGGCTTATTGCCTAAGCGGTTCGTATTGGATGAGGTCACGCATTGGGACGAAGTTATGTGGAGGTATGATACTGCGAGTAGATTCGTGTGTTCTGTCTCTATGATTGGAGGCGGGTCCTCAGTTTTGTGTTGTGGTGGTACTGGAGAGCTAGAAGTACAGCTCTTTCATTTGAGTCATTTTCAGGAATTGAGTATGTTCGAACTGTTGCTTATTGGTGCGCGTATTGTGCGAGTGGTGGCTTAGTCCTGTACTAATGTGTAATGTCACCAGAGTAGGGTGTTGATTAGATAAGATTGTTGGGATCTTTAATGAGTACGAGCAAATTCGATTTCAGTATGTTGGAAGGATAATATCGAGCTTCAATTCAGAAATTTGATGTAGTATTTGCCAAAGGAGAAGTGGTTTCATGAATGGTTGATATGAGAAATGGTTACGGTTTATTGCGTGTTTCATTTATCGTTGGCAGTATATGAAAGTGTTGGAATAAGACCTTAGTTGATAAGAGGTTTTCTACCGGTATTCGGGTGTTGTGGGCAACTGCTGTGAATAGAAGTTACTGTTTCGAGTGTTCGGGTTATGTAGTATATCATATGATTTCACCTGAGGTTGCAGGTATGGGTTGTTACAGCTGGTTCGGGCTTATTCTGAGTATAGATGTGAGGTACTGATCTTGTGTATGATTTTGGAAAGTGCAATGTGGTTCAATGGTATATGGACTAGGAGGACTGTGAAATTTCAGCTGTGTTGTGTTATCGGACCTATGCGAGATAGGGTGACGTGGGATCACCCCGGGTATATGCTTGGTAAGGTCATTCAGCTATTGGTTGGCTTCTAGGACGACTCTGGGTACGATCGAGGACGAGCGTTTGTTTAAGTTGGGGAGGATGTGACGACCCGACCCGTCGTCTCATGAGAACCGCTCCGTTTTCCCCATCTTATGCTTCTTTAAGTTTCATTATCAGTATTTGATGTGTTAGAGTTGGTTTGGAATGGTTTTGATAAGAAATAAGACACTTAGTCTCTTTTAAGAAGGCTTAAGTTGGAAAAGTCAACCGGATGTTGACTTTTGTGTTAGAGGGCTCAGATTTGAATTCCAATGAGTTGGTTAGCTTCGACGGATGATTTGTGACTTAGGAGTGCGATCGGAATTGATTTTGGAGGTTCGGTGTAGAATTAGGCTTGAATTGGCGAAGTTAGTATTTTGGCGAATTCCGGTTGGTAGGTGAGATTTTGATCCGGGGGTCGGAATGAGATTCCGAGAGTTGCAGTAGCTTCGTTAGGTGATTTTGGATGTGTGTGCAAAATTTCAGGTCATTCGGAGGTGTTTTGGTTGGGTTTCTGATCGGATGCGTGTTTCGGAAGTTTTAGAAGAACTTAGGCTTCAATTCGATGAGAAATGATGGTTTATTGTTGTTTGAGGTGTTTTAATGATTGGAGCAAGTTTGAATAAGGTATTGGATCATGCTTGTATTTTTGTTTGAGGTCCCGAGGGCCTCGGGGTGATTTCGGATGGCTAACGGGAAGTTTTGAACTTAAGAGATTGCAGAACCTGTGCTGCTTCTGGTATTTTCGCTTCTGCGGAATTGGGACTGCAGAAGCGGTAACGTAGAAGCGAGAGGAGAGACGCAGAAGCGGCAGGGACCGCAGGTGCGGAATTGGTGACCGCATCTGCGGAGTCGCAGATGCGACAGAAGGACCGCAGATGCGGTATTTGAGCTCTTATGGGGATCCGCAGATGCGTTAATTTGTCCGCAGTAGCGGGAGGCGCAGGAGCGGATTTTAAACCGCAGAAGCGGTGCATTGACCGCAAAAGCGGGAGCCGCAGATGCGGCCATGGAGCCGCAGATGCGGAAATAACTAGTCAGAATAGTTTTATTTTCCTTCGCGAATTTTGAAAGGGTTTCATATTTTCACTTCGGAGTTGGAGAATTTGGGCGAGTTGGAGGAGAGAAATCAAGGGACTTCATTGAGGTAAGAATTTCTAAGCCTAAAACACGATTTTATGGTGCAAACACATGAAACTAGACTGAAAACTCAAGGATTTAAGGTCAAAAATGGTGGGTTAGGGCTTGAAACCTAAGAGAACAAGAATGGGAATTTGAGGGGTCATTTGGACTCCGATTTTGGTGTTCTTTATATGTATAGACTCGCGGCGAGATAAGGAATCCGGTGATGTTAATTTTATTAATTTTCGAGAAGTGGGCCCGGGGCTCGGGTTTTGCCAACTTCGTAATATTCGATGTTTTTCGAGTCTTTTCAATTGGGTTGTATTCCCTTAGCATATTGTGACGTATTTGTTGTGGTTTTGGTCAGATTCGACGCGCGAAGAGGTGAACTCGAAAGGCAAGGGCATAGCAAGCTAGGACTTTGGCCGGCTTGAGGTTAGTAATAAATGTAAATGCTGTGTTGAGGGTTTGAAACCCCGAATTCGCACATCGTAGTGCTATGTGAGGTGACTTGCACGCCGGATAACAGGCGTGGGGTAGAGCACCACCAGGGACTGTGACTTGGTCCGTCCCGCTTAATAAAATTGGTACCTATTTGATTGTAGATTTGTAATATCCTTATAAAAATGGATTAATTGTCATACTTGGGCTTCGTGCCAACTACTTGAATCCTTCAGGGATTATTTTAATGGTTTCCTACCATATTTATAAGATTAAACTCAGTCCTGGTACTTAATACTGCGTTTGAAATCTCAGCCATTTTCCTAAATTAGAAATTAAGTTAATATTTTTAAATGAAGTTTGGGCTGAATATTTTTATACTATTGCGTGATTTTTGGACTGAGTATGGGATCGGGTTGCACGACGCAGCAGTATTATAATGATATTGATATGAGGCCAAGGGCCTGTTTGATGCCACGAGATGGCTTATTATTGCGCTTGGGCCGTAAGGGGGCCCTCCCGGAGTCTGCACACCCCCAGTGAGCGCCGTCGACGTTAAATAAATGGAGCGGGCTGCACGGCCGCAGCGGGGTACTGGAGGTACCGATTTATGTGTTGCGTTGCATACTTGATTGCCAATTACTTACTTATCTGTTGTGATATTTCTATAATTGTTTTCATTGTTTTATTGAGTGGATATTATTTAGATTGAGTTGCTGTAATTATAGCTTACTCTGTGCCTGTCCAGGATTTCCTACTCTCAACCCTTATTTATGTTTATTACTTTCTGGGTTGGAAGTACTCACAATACTCCCTGCACCTTGTGTGCAGATTCAGGTACACCACAGGGTGAGTGATGACTTGTTTAGCAGAGCAGCATTTATCCGGGAGTATCGAGGTAGCTGCATGGCGTTCGCAGCCTTGATCTCTCCCATCCATTTTATCCTTTTATTCGTATTTTTCCTAGACAGACTTGTGATAGGTGAATATTCCGTTTTAGAGGCTCATGTTCGTGACACCAGATCTGTGGGCTATTTAGTATTTTATCTTGGGATTTTCGAATGTTAGAAATTATTTCAGAGATTCCGCATTTAAATTGCTGTTTTTTTTATTTATTTGTGAATATTCATTTATCCATCTAGGTTATTTAGTTAAGGTACTGTAAATGGTCGGGTTTGCCAAGCAGTGTGTTGGGCGCCATCACGACCGGGGTTGGGGTCGTGACAAGGCAGTGGTAACGTAGTTCACTGTAGCTCGCAGGAGTCCCACATCGGAAATGAGAGGGGGAGTCCTGGGCTATATTAGTAGGGCTTGGACCTACATGTGTAGACGCGTTTTGGGGGTAACTTAGTTCCCTGGAAACAAATCCGTGCGGGCTAGGCCCAAAGCGGATAATATCTACACAGTGTTGGGTCGGGTCGTTACATGTTTATAATATTGGAAAAATGCCTTCATTCATTCGTTTGGTTTAAATGAGTTGAAGTCTTATTCGTATGTGTAGATTGTGGAGAAACAGTGTAGTAGAACTAAACATGTTTCAGATCTGTTTTAGCCTGTCGAAATCAGTGTTTGTTGTGGGGATTTGCTTGAATTTGTTAAGATGATGTGTATAGGTTCGAGGTCAGAAATTTACAGTTGGAATTCATATTTGTAAATGCATTATTTATTTGGAGAATCATGCTACTGCTTGGCTATAAGTCATGAATTATTTTGGAGATAAGGATAATTGCATATGGATTACTATAGAAATAGGATTACATATTCATTATAGTGTGTGATTCAGCTTCAGGGGTTCATCTGTTAGTTCATTATTAATTTTTGAATGGATATTTAATGGCTTTACTCAGAATCTCGCAACACTAAAAGGTTTTCTTTCGCTCATGTTAACTGCCAATGCCACAATAATTCTTCAGCTTGCTTCTATTGGGTGCATATCAAAGTTTGTGGTTGTATGTTTGTTGTATATTTACGACATTGTTCTGTAGCTTTCATTAATATCCTTGACTATAATTCAAGTTGTGCAAGTTAAGGCATGCTCATCGCCAGTCTATTTTGAACTAGCCCATTTGGGTCCTTAGTTTGCCTTCATTATGGTTGTGAATGTGGATTTAGGAATTAGTTAGTTGTTACGGTAATTTAACCATTGAATTTGATTGAATCAAGAGTTAGTTCGGCAGCAGGAAGTTTGAACATTAAGGGGGAGAGATCGATTTTATTTAGAATAGAATCATAATTTGGCCACTTTGCTAATTCAATATAAATGTGAATCTTACATTCTTCCCGCAATCGATAGCTTTAATTACGTGGTTTAAAATAATTTGTTTGCTTAAGTGAGGTGTGCCATATTAAATAACACCAATAGTCTATGGCTCTCGGATAATTAATTTTAACTCTTTAGAAATCGAGGTGTGCCATTAGTTGAAATTTTCATGGCCCTCGCAAACTTGAAAGTGCGTAGTTGCTTTAGGCGCGTTATTTAAATTAATTTCCTTAAACTCGGGTGTGCATTTCATGTGACCCAACTCCAATTCTCAACAACGTTAGATGAAATGTGTCGTGGATCGCGGGTGCATTTCATGTGGTGTGGTTCAAGGCGTGTTTTAAATAACGTTGAATCTTTCCTAAAATAATTAAAAAGCGGTAAATGAGTTAAAATACACCATAGGCCAAAGCATGTATCAAATCAGATAATTGAGCCAATAATAATAGTTGAGCGACCGTGCTAAACCCACGGAACTCGGAAATGCCTATCACCTTCTCCCGGGTTAACAGAATTCCTTACCCGGATTTCTGTGTTCGCGGACTATAAAACAGAGTCAATCTTTCCTCGATTCTGGATTCTAAATCGGTGACTCGGGACACCATAAATATCCCAAGTGGCGACTCTGATTTTAATATAATTAATCCCGTTTCGATTGTCACTTTAATTGGAAAAACTCCCTTACTCCCTTCCGGGGGTGTAGGAAAAGGGGGTGCGACAATTCTAAGTTAATTTTAATTTCCCAACATCTTATTAACATGTGTAAACCCTCCATATCATTAGATATTTGATTGGGACATCATTGTTGAGAGAAGGAGCCCTAGAACTCGAATTCAAGGGGATTGAACTTCAAAAAGGTAACGTCTTCACCCTCTAATTGATTCTAGCATTGGATTAATGATTATAGACTCTAGTTCATGAGATATGAGTTGATGGGTTTGATGGAAAAGCATGAACGGTTATAGGTTTGGGGTGTTGATTGTTGATTATTGGTTAAGGGTGTTGTTTACCTTGTGGGTGATAAAGAATGATGTTGAATATAACCATTTGAGACTTTAGAATTTATCTAGGAGCAAGAGAATGGGTTATTGGGTGTAGAGACACCATTAATAAGGACTATGAAGCTTTATTCTCACCAAGTGTTTGATAAAATGCTTAAGTGACCAAAACATGAGTATCATAGCTAATATGGAATCCCTTTGACTTGTATTGCTACAGATTAAAGTTGAAAGGATTGACAAACGTTGTATTACGCTCAAGAGCAGGAAGTTAAGGTATGTGAGTCTAACTCTCTATGTTTGGGAATGTTAATGATTCCCCCTACACTATGTTTCTTTTATCACGTTACTAATTGCCTCAGAAATATAGTTAAGCCTAGTTCCTTGAATAGTTGCAGAACTTCTATTCTCTAACTTCGTAACTCGTTCATGACTTTCATTCAGAACGTTGTGAAATCAGTGCGTAATCAATATAGACTTGAGTTTGATGCCCATAAGTCTCAGTCTGGAGTACTCAGCATGTCATAAACAGTTGAAGTTTCAATTTTCATAATCAGATCATGAATACATATCTCAGTCTAGCTTTATTCAGCATTCAAGTATCATGTAACTCAGTATGGTTTAGTATTTCAGCATCATGTATTTCAGTATGATTCTCAGTTCCTGAATGTTGAACACCTATATTTGGGCCTGAGGTCGTAGTTTATATGCTTTATGCATACTTGGGCCTGAGGCCGTAGTTTATGCTTTATGCATTTTTGGGCCTGAGGACGTAGTTATATATATGTATACTTGGGCCTGAGGCCGTAGCTTGTGCACATATATATTGGGGTCGAGGCCGTAGGTTATTCAGATAAACAGGTTGTTCATCATTCAGAAAAGGGAGTATTCATATCCTTACTTCCTTTGTTCAGTTCAGTTATAGTTATCATTTTAGTTATCAGTTATCATTTCAGTTATTAGTTATCAGTTCAGTTTTCAGTTATCAGTTATCATTTTAGTGTCAGTTTCAATAGTTATCATTTCAGTTATCAATTATCAATTCTTAGTTATCAGCTTAGTTTCAGTTTTAGCATTTATAGTTCCTTCTTTCAATTGCTTTACATAATATTGCAATTCAAATGTACTGACATCCCTTTTATTCGGGGCCTACATCTCACGATGCAGGTAATGATTTACAGGTTGACGATTTAGAGCACTAGGATTCTCGTACCAGCTATTTGGTGATCCCCAGTTATTTCGGGGCATTATCATTACCTTACAGTCTTCAGTAATTTCAGACAGTCAGTGTTTTCAGTACTTCATTAGAGACTTCATAGACTAGAGTAACTGTTAGACAGTGTCACAGGCATTTAAGGTTAAGCAATGTTGCTACATATATGTTTCAGACCTATATTAGTGTTTCCGCATTTGATTTATATCATTTAGACTTTCAGTATATCAGCATGTATTAGTTTAGCTTTCGCATTTAGTATGTTATGATATCACATGTTGATTCAGCCAGCCAGTTGGTTCGCTCGGTCACATGTAGTTAGGCACCGAGTGCCGTGTTACGTCCAGGCCCAGGTTTGGGGCGTGACAGACACAGACAACTTCTTACCCACCAACACCTGCTCTCCTTCGCCACCAGCACCAACTGTATCTCCTTTACCGGCACCAGCTGAATAAGAAGGGGATGCTTCTCCTCCTCGGTCCCCTGACCACGAAAACTTGGGGAACATTTACACTATACATTCCCAAGATCCCCAAGGAAGGCGAAGCGCCATTCTTTCGATTTCAAAGGAGTGCCATGTCCTTTCAAGGCTGGTGGAGCTTGCCAATTATATGAAGCCACTGGCTTCAGTGAAGGATTGGAAAAAGATAGGCTCCCTTTCTGGGGAGTGCCTGATAAATAATAGCATGCATTGTTCGGCGCAGGTATCACCCTATCCCTCTTCTATCTTTTTTTCTATTTGCATATTGCCGTGATAACCTTAACTCTAACTTTTTTAGGCCAACCTCCTTGCTTCTGAGGCCATGTAAATATTGATCCTGGATAAATAAGTATTGCTTCCGAGCTGGATCAACATTTGGCTGAAAAGAACCAGCTTGTCGCGCACCTCCCGATGCTAGAGGCAAAAGTTGTAGAGATGGACGAGCTTGAGGCCTCGTTACAGCAAACCGATCAAAAGAGACACTACCAGAAAATGGGCCTATGGCAACTGTTATTCTAGCAACGGTTCAACAACCGTTGCCATAGAACCTGTATGGTAACGGTTATAACCGTCACAGTAGCATTTGGGTGATATCAGCACACTTTAACTATAGAACCGTTGCAATTGTAAAACAACCGCTGCCATAGATTCATTTGGCGCGACGGTTATATGAACCGTCCCAATAAAACTATCTACGGGAACTCTTTCGTTGTAAAAATTTCTATTGGAGCGGTTATTTTCCCCCCTTATTTTCCCTCGTGAATTTTATTACACCCGCCAAAACAACCCCTATTCATTTTATTTTTTAATAATTTTAATAATATAAAAAATAAATAAAAAACTTTTTTGGCACTTAATTTCCCCATTAACTGCGATACCCCCTATGCTAGCCGATACCCCCAAAGTAAAAACATCGAGTCATCTTCTTCTTCTTCACTGATACCCGCTCCCATCTCTCTCTCTCTCTCCAAAAATCTTCTTCTTCTTCACTGATACACTGCTAAAACTCCGATACCCCCATATCTCTCTCTCTCTCCGATGCCCTGAAAAACCGTCAATTTTTTCCATAATCATTTACAAACTAAGGAGAAACAATTCGGAGATCCAAAAATACGAAAGTAATAAGATTTTTTTGCTCTCTTTGAACTTTCTGGCTCTTAATCGAGAAATCTAGCCTTATTCTTTAGTTCAAGCGAAATAAATTTGGTATTATATATCATGTTTTAGATCTATATAAACTCGTTCTATAATCCTTGAGTCAGTTTGACATCTGTCTTTACACTTCAGATATACTAGTGTCGATGGCTAAATTCCTGTGGTATTTTATTAAAGGTTGAATCTTTAAAAAAAGCTGGATTTTGGGTATTTGAAGCTTTTTGGAATTCTTTTTAAACAAATTGTTAGGCTTTTGTTTGAATTTACTTGTTTGATTCTTCATGTGCACGTTGGGCTATTCACCCACGTGTTTAAGTTTTGGTAATTGGGGTTTTCCTGTTTTTGGGTATGGGTTGTTGAGAACTCTGTTTTTGATTCATCATCTGGTGAAATTCTGTGGTATCTGATTAAAGATTGAAATTCTGTGAAAGGTTGGATTTTGGGTTTTAAAAACTTTTTAGAATTCTTTGAAATATTTATTTTGGTTTTTCTTTTCTTTTTTGTGAGCTTGATTCAAGGTCAAACAGCATAACTTGTAGCCGTATGAGATGCAGATGGAAAATGACTTTTGAACCTCTTTTTGTTGTTGTACTTGTCAATGTTTGTTGCTATGCATAATTATGTAAATATATTAATGAAAGAGATTGTTTTGTCTTTATTTCAATTCTCTGTTTTATATTCTCTCTTTTTCTCTTTTGGTGAAAACTAAGTTATGTGAATAGACTCTGGCTTGAATCACAAGTGTGGATTTTATCTAATGATATAACTCATTGAAAAGCTTAGCTCTATACTTAGTATTACAGATTTGGTGCTTTTGAGTGTGTAATTTTCTTTAAAGCCTGAAATAGGACTAGTTAAATAAAAATGAACTTCAGACTGGTGTTTGAGATTGATGTCCCAGCTTAATGGTTTATTAAATAATTATTTACATATAAATGGAAGTTACTCCCCGCCTCTATGTTTTAGACTAATAATTGATAAAGTCTTTTAGAATATTGCCAAGATTTTATGTGAATTAGGAGGCAAAGCCTGCTGATTTAGCAATATGACAGTGAGTTCTACTTTATATCCTGCAATTTATGAGCACAAAGAAAAATTTAGAATTTTGGATTCTCTATTCAATTGTTCAACTGATTCTTGATTCAATATTTTTGGTATTGGAGGACAGTGTGATGAACAATGCAAATTTGAAATTGCTGGTTATTTGCCCCAGAATTCTGTCCGTTTGCTCCTCTGTTAGCTGCAGAAAATTTGCAGTTTTGAGTTAAGTTTTGGGTCAGAATATGCACTGTTTGAGTGTAATTTACGCACTGTTTTGCAGAATTTTAGTTGTGATCGGTAGTGGTTTAAACTCCTTTGAGTTTAATTAGTTTGTTTTTATATCTAAGGCAAGATTATTTCTTGTTTTCTTTGCTCGAACGCTCTCCAATTAATCCCTTTCTGATGTCAATTTTTTTTTTTTTTTTTGCATGCTACTCCTTGTTGAACTATAGAACCTTCATTGGTGGTATAGATATTATTAGCTGAGAGAAAGTTTATTTTTGGTAGCCGAGGAGAAATCATTGCTAGTAACTTAGGGAACACTCGTTGCTGGTAAGTTTTCTTAATTTAAATTTTTGGTAACTGGATTTGCTGGTAGTGTATTTGTCGATTTCGCTTATTTATCTTGTTATGTATGTTACTCAAAATTAGTTTATATTGTTATCTTGGGGTTTAACTAATGATGTCTTGAGTTAAGTTACAACATGTTGCTGAAGTCTAATTTTTTTAGAACTGAATGCATGGGTTGAGTACGGCTCTAAATTAAAGTACTACAAATGACCAAATAGGCAAGCATTGTTATTTAATATTGTTCTGTAACTTTTTTGTTGCAAGAATACAAAAAAGTCAACCTATTTCTTAGAGTTACCCAACTTGCTAGATATTTATTATGTCAGCATGCAGAAAACTCATAAATATATACAAATGCACTATGTTAAAATTGATTATCTGTGTTAAAATTAAAAATAAATATCCCACTTCTCTTCAGTTGCTCCTCCTTCTGAGTTTTCACCTTTAAAAGCATTGGTCAATATCTTATTATATGTAGGTTTATTTGGTTAATTTTGTTGATTTAATTTTATCGTATAGGATTTCAATGGATAATGGAGATAAAAGTTGGATGTATCTCCTAAGATGGGCGGATGAGTATATCCGTGGAGTGAACAATTTTTTTGATAAGGCATTTGAACGAGCTTCCCAGGAAAATGAAATATTATGCCCTTGCAAAAAGTGTATTAATCGTTATTGGCACTATAGAAATATGGTGGAGGATCACTTGGTTGTTTATGGTTTTGTTGATGGTTACACCAAATGGGTTTTCCGTGGGGAAGGGTTTTCCTCTAGAAATGCACCTCACCAAAGCAATGATGATGAAGGTTCTAACATGCGTGATGATATTGATGGATTACTTCATGATACCTTTAGAAATGTAGAAGGTGAGGCAGAGCAGGAAGAACAGATGAGAGAGACTCTATCTGAAGATACTAAGAGATTTTTCAGATTATTAGAGGAAGGCAAACAAGAACTATATCCTGGGTGTGAAACCTTCACTAAATTGAGTTTTACTATTCGGTTGTACGTGTTTAAATCCTTGCATGGATTGAGTAATGTGACCTTTTAGATATGCTAGAGTTGTTAAAAGAGGCATTTTCCTTTGCTCAGTTACCAGAATCTTTCAACAAGGCTAGAAACATGATAAAAGATTTGGGTCTTCATTATGAAAAAATACGTGCATGCCCTAATGATTGCATGTTATTTAGGAAAGACAATACAAAGGCCGATAATTGCTTTGTTTGTGGGGCTTCTCGATGGAAAGTTATTGCTGCTTCCGTGACTGATACAAGCTCTAAAATCCCAGTAAAGGTGATAAGGTACTTTCCCTTAAAGCCTAGGCTTCAGAGGATATTCATGTGTCCTGAAGCAGCCATTGCAATGAGATGGCATGCTAATGAACGACCCACTGATGGGAATATGAGGCATCCTGCTAATGGAGAAGCTTGGAAGGATTTTGATTCTCTATACCCAGACTTCTCCAGAGATCCACGTAATATTAGGTTGGGTCTTTCAAGTGATGGTTTCAACCCATTTCGAACCATGAGCATTTCTCATAGCACGTGGCCTGTCATGTTAATGAACTATAATTTATCATCATGGATTTGCATGAAGCCAGAATATATCATGTTGTCAATCATCATTCCAGGTCCTTCATCTCCAGAAAATGATATAGATGTGTATCTACAACCATTAATTGAAGAATTGAAGGAACTATGGGAAATTGGGATAGAAACATGTGATGCTGAGACAAAGCAAACATTCCAAATACGTGCAGCCTTATTGTGGACAGTTAGTGATTTTCCAGCTTTATCAATGCTTTCAGGCTGGAGCACCAAGGGTAGATTGGCATGCCCCACTTGTAATTACGACACATGCTCACGATATCTCAAACATAGTCATAAGATGTGTTACTTAGGTCATCAAAGATTTTTTCCTCTTGATCATCCATCGAGAAAAGATAAAAAGTCATTTGATGGTAATGAGGAGCGTAGACATTCCTTTGTCGGGTGTGGAAGTGTTTGAAGAGCTCCGTGAATTTAACAATGTCTTTGGAAAGGGAAAAAAGAAAAGACCTCGGGATAACAAGGGTCCGTGGAAAAAAAGATCTATTTTTTTGAATCGCCATATTGGGCGCATAATAAATTGAGGCACAATCTTGATGTGATGCACACCGAGAAAAACATATGTGACAGTTTACTTGGGACTTTATTGAAAATAGAAAAAAAGTTAAAGGATCATGTAAATTCTCGCTATGAGTTACAAGAAATGGGGATACAAAAGGAGCTACAACCAAGAGAAGATGATGATGGTAGTGTGATGGCTAAAGCTTGTTTCTACATGAAACCAGAACAGAAAAATTTGTTTTGCACCGTTATGAAAAAAGCCAAGTTACCAAAAGGGTGTGCTTCGAATATCTCAAATCGCGTGCAAGTGAAGGAGATGAAAATATCAGGGGACAAGAGTCATGATGCTCATTTTATAATGTATTACTTGCTCCAGGTTGCTGTTAGAAAGGCGTTGCCAAGAACGTCTCGTTGGCCTTGATTAGGTTGGGCAATTTCTTTAAAGCCATATGTAGTAAGGTCATAAGGCGAAGAGATATTGAAAAATGCAGTCTGAAATTGTTGAAATAACTTGTGAGCTTGAAAAGATTTTTCATCCAACTTTTTTTGACATAATGCCACATTTGCCTATTCATTTGGTGTATGAAATTAAGCTTGGGGGCCCGGCTCATCTTCGTTGGATGTATTCCACTGAGAGGAACCTATGTAAGTACAAGGCATTTGTTCGTAATCAATCTTGTCCAGAAGCATCAATAGCAGAGGAAATTTTGGCGGAAGAGTGCTTGAATTTTTGTTCGAGATACCTACATGATGGCGTGAAGACAAGATTCAGTAGATACACAATTGTGGATGATGAGTGCCCTTAAAATCTGTCACCTATATTCCCTATGATGGGACATCCAATTGAAAGTAAGAAGAAAAATACTTTCTCATGGATCCACAGTTATGTTATGAAGCCCATCGGTATGCTCTGTTCAATACTGGAGATAAACAAGTGAAAAAGTTTATCGAGTAAGATAAATTATATTAGATTTATTTAATTTCTATGTTTCTTTTTCTTTATGATATGATTGATTTTATAAAATTCATGATTGTAGGGAACATAAAAATTTAATTGGTAGTCACAGTAGATCAATTGCATGGGAAAGGGCAAGGAAGCATAGTCGGGAATTCAACAATTGGTTTGCAGAAAAAGTTAAAAATATTGAAGAACTCGATTATTTAAGATGGCTAGCTAAAGGGCCTAATACGATCGCCAAAAGATATATTGCGTATTTTATTAATGGATACCGATTTCATACCATAGAACGGGATTCTCGATGCAAGACTCAAAATAGTGGAGTGACTTTATCGGCAACAACCGATAGCTTTGCTAGCTCTAGGGACCAAAATTCCATCGATGGTGAGGTTATCTATTATGGAGCTATTCAGGATATCATTGAGATTGATTATTGGGGTTGTTTTAGCATTGTACTATTTAGATGTGATTGGTTTCGTAACGAAATAGATGAATATGGGTTAACTCGTGTATACTTTAACAAATTATGTAGTACAGATGACCCTTTTGTGTTGGCATCACAAGTTTATCAAGTTTTTTATGTGGAGGATCCAGTTGAGAAAGATATTTATTATGCAAGGAATAAAGTCCCTGTTGATTTGTATGATTTAGAGGAAGAGAATTGCCCTAATAGTGAAGACGCATTTTGGATAGAGCCTAATGATGACATTGGTTCCTTAAGTGGATTAGTTGATGCTGACGTTAGATGGTCTAGAGACGACGTACCCATTGATGTCGTTGATATTCCATCTAATGCACAACATTCAAATGATACAATTATAGAAACATCAGAAGAGGAAGATGAGTTTGACGATACTGATTGGGACTGGATGGAATCAGATGATTAAAGAGGAAAATTCTGAAATTCTTTTAAATATATTCTGGTTTGAGTGAGTGATAATATTTTTTACCAATATTTTATAATTACTCTTGTTTCTAATACTGCTCTTTTTAATATATTTGTATTTGTTTTTTTTCTTTATCATTTTATTCTGATGCTTCAATTTTGCAGGATTTTTGGATCTGGATCTTGTGATATTGTTGCACTTGTTGATAGCAACCGGTCGAGGCTTGAATTGATAGATAATTGAGGTACTAATAACATTTATAACACTTGTCGTGTTACATTCTTGTCATGCTATAATACTTGTAATTTGAGATCAGTATTCAAGTGTTTGCTCTCAAATTCCTCAACCTAAAGCATTTTAATGATCTAATTTAGTAGAGATCTCTGTCCATTTTATAGCCACTCCGAATTTGCGCACATTTGATTGCCAAATTGGCCCATCAAAGTGTACTGCTCAATATTTGTGTATTCCAATTCCATTGCATGTTATAGCCTCCTGCGCATATACAATTTCCATTCCTTTAATACCATTTCTCAAATGGGGCTTGAGCTCGGCTTCCTTTTCTTGCCCAAGTATTTGATATTTATGTACGGCCGTGGACAATCCATCCCGATGCATGCACAAAGAATGCAAAAAAGGGATTTAGACCTCACTCTGTCTGCTGCTTCCTGTCACACATGCTCCTTTTAGTTGTTGCAGCACAGCAAGAGCATATGATTTAGGCCGCGATAACATGCTCATGTGAGTATGTTTCACCCATTTCTCTCATACCCTTCTCAATGAGCATCTTCTAATGAGCAGAAATAGTATTCTCAAAAGATAATGGTCAGTACTTTGGCTCTTGTTGTGGGGTTTGAGAACTAGCTAAGTAGGAATGTTAACAATCTCGGTCTTGTGATCTTAGCTCTTTACTAATAAACAGACTCACATTTTCACCCACTTTATTGGTGCTTATTAGTAAACATTTCTTACTTTACTAATAAGCACCAAGAAATCAAGTCTTGTGGTACTTGGGTAGGTACTTTCCTAACCATGACTTCAAGTGAAATAAGAATCTAAATCCATCACTTTCTCTTTATTAAACTGAAATGGACCATTATGATTACGACCATCGACTGGCTCAAATGAGAAATCAATGGTGTTGTACTTTCCATCCACCAATTTTCTTGGAGATTTCCCGATAAGGTACAGCATCAATTGTGTAAAAATTCTCAAAAACTATTGTTTACTTCTGGCACAGTGTAGCACTATGTTGCTATTACTCCATATGGTTTCTTAAGTAACCATTTTGCTTGTTGATAAAATTTTGGGAGATCAAGCCAATGCATTGCTTGAGCAATTGAAACCAAATCTACACGTAACTCTGCTCCTATTTTGGTTTCAATTTCAGCCGTCGACATCTTCAAAGAGGTACATATGTATTGAACATTCGAAACCTTTGCTGCAAATTGCAGCTGCTTTGGACTTCTATACGTGGCTATAACATTCTTGTAGATCTTAGCCAACTGAGAAAAACAATAATTTAAGAGCATTCAGGACAACAAAAATAGTTTGGAACAACAAGGATGCATGTTTTTTGAACTCCTAAATATATTTTGTGACGTTTAAACATCCCCCAACAGAACATAAATTTTGATAAGTAAGTGAAAAAAAATATTGTTATGTATGTACCTCTTAACTTAATAGAGGATATCAAAACAGGGGAAAGTCATTTTACTTTACTTAATTAAGTTTTATCAATCCGTTTGTCCATATAATTTTTGTTTGTTTTTATAGTTATAGTTTTTTACAACATTTATCTTTTATGTTTTTCTTCATCTGTGCCTATTTTTAAAAAACACTTGCTTTAAATCTGTTTTGTGCTTAAAGCCCCCAGATCTGGCGATCCTCGATACTTTTCGTCTTTGACTAGCTGGTTTCACTGAAGTTGAGTAAGTTCAGGCTAAATTTTCTGTGCCAAAAATAAATTTCTTTTCAAACTTCAAGAGTTAGGAAAGGGATGTCCAAACATTTAGTGCTAGTGGATGCAACATAGATATCTGTTCCATTGTGATGCCATCAAGTGATTTTCTATAGAGATTTTTTGTTTTAAAGAGAAAACTTTAAACTTGTATCACTCAAAGGAAGGTTTAGTACATCTTTATGGCTCCAGATGTTGCTCTTTATTCTTTTCTTTCTTTCACAATCTAAAGATTGTTCAAATAATATAAGATTGTTCAGCCACAGGGTTTACCATGACTCTTGTACCTACTGTTTGTATCTTAGCAGTATGAAGTTACTCAATTGATTCTATTGTTTGTGTTCAAATACTTCTTGGCTCTCATGTGTATCTAATTTTGAACAGAGGAAAGCTATATGAACTGGTTTTTGCACCTAAACTCTAGAAGACCGACAGTACAAACTCAAGAAATCGAAAGCGAAGATTCAGCCATTTCTGATTTTAACGGGGATATCAGAACCTCATTTGAAGCAAACGATCACACTTAAGCCCACACAGAAATTGAAGCAACGGAATGGAAAGAGACATACGAATCTGGATTGTAGCAACTTGAACAATGATGGCTATGACCTAAGTATCGATTTTCTTACTCAAACAGCACAAAACAATAGGAACAAAACTCAAATATTTCCGTCAAGAGCAGAACTACCTTTGAAACACACATTCGAACACAAATCCATTCAAAACTGACTATTAAGCGCAAACAAACTCATTCTGTACCCTTAAGATGTTATAGACACTAATGAATCCCAACCGACCACCATAGTCTTATTATATTTCAAACAACACCAAAAATAGATTAAGAAAGATTAGAGATAAACTTGAATCAGCAAACACCTTTGATTAATTTTGCTTGAATGCTAAATACAAGTGAAATCCAGCAGCAAAGATCAAAACGAACAGCAACAAAGAGACAGGAATCATGAACCACAGACGAGCCTCAAGCCAGTGACTCGATCACTTGAACCTCCACTTAGGGTTCAAGTTGGGTAATTACTCTCTCGAGGTTTTACCCGTTAATTGGGACTACCATTTTCATGGGTTCATCCCAATTTCTTGTTGGGTTAATTTTGGAGTCATAAACACTCTTTCTCAAGAAGAGTCAAGACCCACAAAGCTAGATTTAGTGTTTGCAACCACCAAATCCAAGTGAAAACATAAAAATAACCCAAATATCAAACACCCAACATCATTCAAGCATTAAACAATCATACCCATTAATTACCCACACTAGGGTTGAGCCACAACCCTAGCTTATGGGTTTATCTAGCCATAATAACAACAGAAATTGAAGGAGAAATAGATAAAATGAACATATTAATTAACTAGAAGGTAAATCTACAAGAATCCACGCTAAATAAGATCAAAATGCGCAAAATAGGCTAAAACTTTTGTCTCACGAGTGCAGCAGCTCTCCTGTATCTAATTCGTGCCCTAAAAATGGCAAATATTCTATTTATACTAAGTTAAGAAAAACCGGACAAAAATACCCCTGCGGGGTCCGTGCGGTCCGCACGAAGTTGACACGCGACCGCACTGGGTTGCTTGACTTCTGAGACTTGCCTTCTGAAGATGTTGACGCGGACCGCACAATGATGAAGTGCGGCCGCATGATGACTGGCGCGGACCGCGTGAACTTGTAGTGCGGCCGCATGAGTGGCTTGTGATGGTCTCTGAACTTTTGTGGTGCGGACCGCGTGAACTTGTAGTGCGGCCGCATTGGCTGGGACTGAGAATGCCAACTCTCTGAACTTTTGTGGTGCGGAGAGAATTACAGAGGGATTTGTAAATATTAGTGAATAGTGGGCAATTTGGAGTGATTAAAGTAGAAGGGATCTGTGATGGGGAGAATATGGTGTTTGTAGCAGTGGGAAAGAATGTGAAGGAGGGCAAATCCATACTCTCATGGGCCTTAAAGAGCTTTTCTGTTAGGAGAATTTGTATTCTTCATGTCCACCCCTCCAATCATTTACGTAAGCTCAGTGCCTTCTTTTAACATATGAAATTTGACATTATGCATCTGCAGTATACACACATAAAGTCTTGTTTGGGATTGAGATGCAGTTTTTTGATTGATTGATTCATTGATTGATGCACATAGAAGTCTTCTAATCAATCAATTAACAAAATGCATTGCAGCTGGATCGCTTGCATCTTTGCGAAACCTAAAGGTTTCGTCATTGAAAACAAACAGAGTTATTAAAGCTCCAAGGTCACTGCCTCTGCATTCTACTTCTACACCAGCACAAACAGTACATGAGCAAGTGCAACAAATGCCACTGAACTCTACACCTTCTGCATAACAAGCAGTGCGTGAACAATTGCAGCATTCTACTTCTTCAGGTGGATCGTTGCCTCTACATTCTACTTCTGCACCAGCACAAACAGTACATGAGCAAGTGCAACAAATTCCACTGGACTCTACCTCTCTTGCATCACAAGCAGTACGTAAACAATTGCAACAACTACCACTGGATTCCACCACTCGTACTTCACAAACGGTACAAGAACAAGTTGAGGATTCTTCCAATCATGAAACAAACGAGCAATCCGAGGAACAAGGCAAGAACATATAGATTTCAATCATCAAATTCAATAACGTAATGACTTTTGGTGATTATTCTTACTTCATATTAATGTAGGTCCTTCTGCCAAAAAACGAAAAAGAGGAAAAACTCAGATGCAAAGTGTTCATGGTAGGAAAGAGCGAAAGCAAATTGTGCTAAATGAGAACAATCAACCCATAGGTCCTACTGATGATGATGTAAATGAGTTGGGTAGCTTCCTTGGTATATTAGCAAGGAATGCGACCTTTTGTCCTCTTAATGTATTTGATTGGAGGAAACTTGAGACAAAAGAAGATATGTGAAAATATGTCAAGGTTTGAAATTCGCAATATTCAATAGGTGTGTGTGGATATTTCATATTGTTTACACCAACCTAACTGCTCTAAATTTGTAGGGAAAATATGACATTCATGAAGGTACAAAAAAGCGGGGTTTTCAATCGATTTCAAATGCTTGGAGAAAGTACAAAAATCAGTTATATAAAGACCATTTTGAACCCTATTAGAATGACGAGCTTCGAATGGAGAATAGGCCGGTTGATGTTCCGGATTCTCAATTTAGGGAACTTCTTAGATATTGGAACTCTGATACCTACAAGGTAAAACTGAATATTGTTCCATGATTTCCTTAAAATGTCTGATTTTTGTTTATTTAGAAAGCATGTTCTTAGGCGAGAACGAAATGGAATGAATAGTTTGCAATTCATTACACATTTACATGTTGTAGATATTTCTGTGTTCAGAAAGGGAAGTTATAACTGGTGTTCAGAATTCCAACTTTCGCTTTCTCTACTTGTTATCATTTTAAAATGTTATTCTACTGCATTTTAGCTAACTGGGTAAAACAAAGTGGAGTAAATCTTTTCAGGTTTCAATACTTCAGAACTACTACATGCTAAACACTGTTACACAAGTTTTAACGGAAGTTGTTGAGATGCTAAATTTCTGTAGACAGTTCTCTGAAGTAACTTGCATATAAGTAGCACTTGACTAGTAATACAGTGTATTTATCTCTAGATTGTAATTTGCGCTTTAATTAAGAACCAGATGTACCATTTTTGAATTCTCTAAGACTGACATACAAAGAGTCAGTATGGTGGATGTTCAAATATAGAACATGTTATCAACTGCTGCTTCAATGGGAATGACAAGCAAATGATCTTTTTGAGGAAGAAAAATTAATGGAACTAGGGGAGAGTAAGCACTAAGAAGCAAGGAGGCTCAATTTGATCTTTTAGCCCAAGTGTAATTTGGCTTCCTTTCTGCACGTCTCTATACTGTTTATTTTACCAACAAAAAAAGTACAACCAAAGTGCTAAATCCTTGGTTGATCTGGTAAAAATTCTATTAAGAGAATAAAACATTGCAAACTATTCATTCCATTAGGTTGTGCTTATTCATGCTTATTCATTTATGACTAAAGAACGAAATGTTCGTTTACACTTGACTTTGCAGAAAATGAAAGAAACCAACACTGAGAATCGCAAAAAGTTGAGATATCCACACACTGCTGGCAAAAAAAGTTTTGCTAGAATATGCGATGTTTGATATTTTTTTTTCTTATTATTCTTTTAAATATGAACTTGCTAGCCATAATCTGAACTATTTTATACCACTTTTTATGTAACCAGGAAAAAAAGAAAGAAACTTCTGAACCTCTATCAAGTAAGAACATATTTGTGGCTGGAAGAAAAAGAAAGCCCGATCGAGTATACAAGGCCTCGTATGCAGATACTCTTAATAAAATTGTACGAGTTACTAATTTAAAGTTTGTTGATATCATTTGTCTGTTATTAGTTATTGACTCATTTTTATATACTTTCTAATCTAAAATTGACTCAATTTGGTCTTGTAGGCTGAAATGGATAGAATACAATCAACACAAGAAACTGAAGATGGCAGTCAATCAGTTGACGCGTTTGCGTCCGTCATGGGACCTGAGCATCTAGGACGCCTAAGATTGTACGGACGTGGGGTTACCAAGACTTCCTTAAAAAGAAAAGTGGGAGATATTGGAACCTCTTTAAGTTCTACCGATGAGATGTTGCAACAAAAAATGGTGGAAATGGAAGAAAGGATGCAACAAAGAATGCAGGAAAAGTTTAATGCACAAAAAGATGCCATGGAACTACAAGTTGCAGTTAACATCATTTCACAACTTAAGCGTCTGAATCCAGATTTACAGGTTGATCTCAACATGCTAGCTTTCAATGCTCGTTCACCTGGAGATGCTTCCTCTGCACAACAAGATGCTGTGCAACTAATCAATCGTCTATCTACTGGGAGTAATAATCGAGGTCAGTACGTACTCTCCTCCTCCTCCTCCTCCTCCTCCTCCTCCTGTTTCTTTTCTGCTGCCACTGGTCTCTCTGGTAAGGCATAGTGAATGTTTGATGGGAATATTTTGGTAGTAGCTTTTATAAGCAGTAGAGCGCAAATTGGTGTGCTCACGTGAAAGTAGAGCGCAATTTTATATGCTTCTTATTGGTGCTCCAATCAAAAATAAAAGAAAAGTCTCCTGCTTAAATTTCCCCTCCGAACAAAAACAAGAAATCATGCACTGTACCTTGGTATCTTAATAAACAACAAAAATTAAATTCATGTGAGGAGCATAGCCTCCTTTTAAAATCTGATGCAAAGGAGTATATGTTCTAGAATCAACAACAATCGTCTAACACAAGATAAAATCTTTTCAATGCCTTTTTTTTGGATCTCCACAAAAAACTGGTTCCCATAGTGCTCAGATTGTTACTTGATAAAAATTGTATGCCAATTAATCCTTCTTTTCAGCATCACCATCAGACTTGTCCACAGTTTCAGCAACACTTTCGGATGGACCATCTTCTAATGGCTTTGCGCTCTCTGATGCAACACCTTCAAAGATTGGCTGATATGATAGTTCTATTTAACTGTATATATAAATGTATTTATCTTGTTTGCTAACTTTAGGCTGTCTTGACATTGGATGGACTTCAAAAAAGTAAGGCATTGGCCTTGGCAGTAGGATTTTCTTTTACCCCCTATCCCCCATTTTTTGTCGTTTGCTCTTTTCCTTATATTTGGCATTGGCTTATAAAAGCCAAGACTAGAATGGTTAAAAGTTGTTATTAGTTGTTGTTTAGGGTCATGGTCTAACTTTTCTTTGTATCTACTGATATATAGAAATCATTCTCTAGCCAACAAATGCTAAAGTTATTTATACAGTTCTCACAACTAGAAAGTATAGGGGAATCTATACAGTATTTGTGTGGCGTGGGTGGAAGGTCTGATTACTATAATGCATTCTTATTGAAATTAACTGTACTTGTTCTCTCATTTGTAGTGGAATCTTAGATGCATATTAGGGATATGTCTTGACCTAGATGTTTGTATGCATGCAGTTCACAAGCATATATCTGAAATCAGCTACATATCTGGTCTTTATAATTTTATAATTTGTTAGTAATAGCAGTGATGTAATCTTAGGTTGTGATATTTTTGCAGTGATCCTAAAAAGAGTTGGAAACATAATCTCTTGGCTACTTTATATTACAACAAATTATATTCTTTAAGAGATATGACATGCTGTGTCTAGTATACTTCAAAACTGCCTGTTTTAAGTGCTGAAATGTTGGAATTTTCTCAACTTACAAAGTTACAATTAGAAGAATGAAAGGGAAGATGCAACCAACCCATTCTCTACTTACAAAGTTACAATTGGAGAAAATTCTACTATACCCATTCTTATTTAATGACTTTATTTATTCTCTTTTGTAGGTGGAGCAACTGAAGAAAGGGAAGATGGAGAAAGTGGAGCAACTGAAGAAAGGGAAGATGGAGATAGTGAAGATCTAGACCTTACTTCAGAAGAACTTTGAGTTGTTGTCGATATTCTTGGAGTCTTTTGTTATAACATTTGAAACTTTAACTTTTAAAGTGTCGAACTGTAAAACTTATGTAATTGGGTTAAAACATTTTGTTATTATCGTTATTCTTAGATTATTGGACATGAAAGATTATGAAGTGTTTTATCTTTTTATTTATAATTTCCAGGTTATAATTACAAATATTTCCAGGTAGTAATGTCACTAAAACATTTAAAATAGCCTAATAGAACCGTTGCAATAAGCACAAATGCCGTTTCCATAGACATTCTAAATCGTTCCGATAGGTCTTGCAACCCGTTCCAAAAAGTGTGACAAACTGATGCAATTGGCAATTGAAACCGATGCAATAGAAACAAAACCGTTACGATAGCGTAATGAAACCGTTACAATAGCTGTAAATAAACGTTGCAATAGCATACATAACCGATGCAATAAACTATATTGTAACAGTTTCCAACCATTGTAGTAAATAATATGGTAACAGTTTACAACCGTTGCATAAACTATATGGTAGCGGTTTTCAACCGTTGCAGTTGAAATGAACACTCGTTGCTTCAGACAGAAGAAAAACCGTTGCGATAGCTGGATCTATAGCAACGGTGTGGTCAACCGTTGCCAAAACCGTTGCTTTAGATCTATTGGCACGCGAGCGGATATCACGATCGCTGAACTGTTCCAATATATCTATGGCAACGGTTGACCTATCAATTACAACGGTTTACCTGCTGTTACCATAGGCCTATTTTCCAGTAGTGAGAATGGCCCATAGCCAAGAAGCTGTCCGATTACACATAAATCACCATGAGGCTGGACTTCATGATGCTGTGACCGCTGCTGCTGAGCGCGAGTCTGTCTTCGAGGAATAAATCAACAACTTGAAGGCCAACTTATGCTACAAAACCGAGGAGGCCAATGCTGTCGTGGAGAAGAGACCCAAAATAGAAGAGAGGCTTAAGAGAACCATGGAGCGAAACCGCCTTCACTCGATTGATTCCCGGCTTAGCGCAATGAAGGCTGAAATAGAAGAGCTCCAGGCCACAATAAACGAACTCCAAGCACAACTCCAGGATCAAGAAGATTCCATCGTCTTCGACAAGACCTATACTATGTATCATATGAAGAGGAAGACTTTGGATGAAGCCAAATTAGGCATTTCCAATATTGATGAGTGCATTGCCAATGCCCGGGAACTGGAGTTAACTACTCGTGAGAATCTTCCTGCTCGGACCATTGCAACTAACTTCTCGAATACTAGTTCCGAGTATTCGGAAACCAAAGGGGAGGGTGAAGAGGATGAAGGACCTGAACGGGTAGCGAACCCACCTTCTTCTACCGAGGGAAATATAGACCCTTTTCTCCCTTCGGGTTCTGGCAGCAAAGAATAATGTATAATTTTTTTCCTTTTATCTTTTTTTATTATGCTAAAACTTTTTACTAAGTTTGGCACTTAATAAATAAAAGTATTTTTTGCTTAAGTGTTGTGCAAAACATCTTTTTTATGTTTAGTTAATAAAGCTTCCGGTATATTTTTTCATTTGATAGCTTTCAATTCTGGGCATAAGCACTTTCGGAATCTACCCTTTACTGTGACGGTTTCATTAGAGAGGACCCTTATGTTTACCGTGCTCTTGATGATGACATCTCCTGTTCATTCTGGCACAAGTATTTGAAGTTTTTGTTAACTTTCAAACAATATAATTAACTCATAACTTGGACAAGAAATAAGACAAAAATAATAAACTTTGGTTTATTCCCTCCATCTTTAAAAGTACATAGGCATTCATTTTCTTGAGTAAATAAAGTTGTCAATACATGTGACTAACTTGTACAACTTATTTCTACGGGGCTGGTCCTGTAGTCCTGTAGTCCCCGGTCCTGATGAGACATTGATTGTTGTTCTAAAAGTCCCTGGCTTTCGTGGCACTCTTGGTGTCGTATCATACATTCCCTCCCCAGTGTTTGAATGCTAAGTATGAGGATTCGAACATTGGAAGTTTTTATACTGATGCTTCATCGGTGGAGACAACTTGTGAATGGTTAAGTAATATTTTTTGAATAGTGGAACACGGGGTTTGCCATTGAGCCAAAGACTATTTAACCATCCACAAGCTATTTACCATGCGAGCTCGTATTCCTCGATCCCATCGATGTGAGAACTTTGATGCCTTGATATTTAAAGGTCTTGCCTTTGCCGATGATCCTCCCTTCGTAGTTGTTTTACATCTCTGCCTCGTTAAAAATATTGCCAGAAAAACCCAATTGAGATCAAAACTAGTCGAAGAAAAAAAGAGTGCAACACATACATTCATTATCGACAAGAATCTTCAGCAATAATACCTTTTGAGGTGATTCATGTTCCAATTGCGGGACAGTTTGACTCCATCTTGATTTTCCAATTCATATGATCCTTTAGCGGTGATAGCCGGAACTCGGTAAGGACCTTCACACGTTGTTCCCAGCTTTCCGACGTTGATTTTGTGAGTGCTCTGGGTCACCTTCCTTAATACTAAATCTCCTACTTTGAAATAACAGATATTCGCCCTGCGATTATAATACTGTTTCATCCTTTGATTTTGGGCTACTGATAAGTCGGGATTTTAACATATTTTATGCCCCTACTTGCCTATGCTTTGGTTATAAATTGCTACAAAATAGTCGCAAAATGCTCACAGGTTGTGCTTGATTGCAGGTTTGATCGACAAAGTGACGAAATGTCAAAGATCGGCTCAAAAGGAGTGAAACCTGCTCAAGTATCAAAGATTAAGTGAAGTGAGGAAAAAAGGGCCTAGTGCGGACGGCACAAAAGTGAATGTGGCCGCACTAGGAGGTTCAGAGACATGGCTAGTTTGGGCTTAAGGCTACGCGGCCGCGGTACTCGTTATGCAGTCCGCGGTGGTGACTTCGCGGCCGCACTACCTTTTTGTGCGGTCCGCGGAGCAGAGGTTCAGAGAGATGTGAAATCCCAAGTGTTAAGCCACGCGGTCCACGGTCAAGCTTGTGCGGACTGCGCCTGTTGCCTTTGCGGCCGCGGTTCAATCCACGCGGTCCGCGGTCCTCAAGATCAGAGAAGCTGAAAGTTGAAGTTAAAGAGCCAGCGCGGCCGTGGTGCTTTTTGTGCGGCCCGCACTGACCCCGCAGGGGTATTTTTGTCCAATTTTTCCAGCATAGTATAAATAGAATATTTTACCATTTTTAGGTTATCTTTTGTATCTTCTGACTTCAGACGTGAGCTGCGCTGATTATTGTAGCCATTTTTGGCAGATTATTGTAGTTTCTTCTTAGTAGTCAATTAATATGCTTAGTTCTTCATCTATTTCTTCAATTTCTGTATCTAGCATGAGTAGCTAAACCCATTAGCTAGGGTTGTGACTCAACCCTAGTGTGGGTAATTGATGGTGTTGCCATCTAGGGTTAGATTGACTATGGGTGTTTGCTATTTGGGTTGATTTTATGTTTTAATTTCGAATTTGTGGTTGCAAACACTGATTCAAGCTTTGTGGGTTTAACTCCTCTTGAGAAAGAGAGTCTATGACCCCAAAATTGACCCAACAAGGAATTGGGATGGACTCATGAGAAATGATAGTCCCAATTAACGGGTTAAATCTCGAGAGAGTAATCACCCTACTTGAGCCCTAGTTGCTTGATCTAATTTGCCTACCCATTTGGTCTCGAGAGAGTCAATTGGGCAAAATCACTCTCTCTACCGAGAGGTGTGAGAGTGGGTAAAATTGTGCAATGGTTATAGCATAAGCCCCAATTATGTCAATCGAACCTTAGTAACATCTACCCGTCAATTAGCCACCTAGGTGATGCCACGACCCTAGTGCCCTTCTTCCCATTAGATACAACTTTAGCAATTATTCCATAGTATAATCTAGATTCAACTAGTAGCTTGATAACTATAGTTTATAATTGAAAAACCCAAAAATGATAAGAAGATCAATTAAGAGCATACACGCGATTCTAATCTAGATAGATACCCAGCTCCAATTTCTAGCTCCCTGTGGAAATCGATCCCGACCCTCATATCGGGTAAAAGCTATTGCGACCCTCTCTTCCTACTTTATAGTAGTGTGGAGTTGGCTGCGATCACTTTTTGGCGCCGTTGCCGGGGAGCTAACAGTTTTGGCTATCTATTTAGTTAGTTTTGTGTGTTGTTCTTCTTTCCTTCTTTGTTACTAATTTGTGTCTGTGATTACTACAGGTACCAAAATGGCTTTAAATGCAAACGACCCTCTTGGAAATGTGCTTGCGCGGGAGGAGGTTGAGGATATTGGAGATGATGAGGTGCCTCTTGTACCTCCAGGACCACGACGAGGTCGCCAGGCCAATGCTAATGACAACGTCCCAGACCCTCCTCCGCCACCTCCAAGAGCGGTTCCTCGAGTGCTACAGAATCAAGGACATGCGAGTGCCATCGTTCCTCCCCAAATCCGGGCGAAGAACTTTTAAATCACAAATGTCATGTTGACCTTGCTCGAGCAACGAGGATATTTTATGGGCACCTCCGATCAAAATGCCTACAAGCACTTGAAGGGGTTCGTAGATACATGCTGGGGTAGCAAGCAAACAAACGTGTCCGAGGATGCGTTGAGATTAAGGCTTTTCCCATTTTCTCTTCGGGGTAAAGCGTTCGATTGGTTAGAAAGGCTCCCCAATCATTCCATCACTACCTAGGATGAATTGGCGGACAAGTTTATTTCCAATTTCTTTTCGCCGAGTCACATGGCAGCGCTTCGTGATGAAATTTTGGCCTTCAAGCAAGAGCCAACGGAACCCTTGCATGAAATATGGGAGAGATTTAGAACAATGGTGAAAGAGTGCCCAAACAACGATATGACCGAGGCAATGATTCAACAAACTTTCTATCGGGGCATCAACACCACTAATCAATGCATTGTGAACCAATTGGCCGGAGGGAACTTTATGAAGCTTCCTTACAATGAAGCTTGTGATATTCTTGACGAGATGGACGACACTTCTTCGGCTTGGCAAAGTAGGGCCAATGTTCCTCAAGGCGACCCTACGATGATCCATTTGCACAAGGAGTTGCATGACCATGGTCAAGCTATTGCCGAGCTTACTACTACTATGAATCAATTGGCTAAGGCGCAATTACAATAAGTCCAAAATCCTTGCCAAGTCATTGCCATGAAAGGAGTGAATATGCTTAAGAGAAGGCAAAGAGGGAAACAACCTCAAGGAAATTGTGATCAATATGATGATGGTGGTGTTTTTTCAAATGAGTGTTATGATGAGCAAAGCGAAGAAGTTCAATATGTCAATAACTATCAAGGCAATCAAGGCAACTCTTCAAATCAACAATGGCGACCCCAAGGAAATTGGGGCAATCAACAAGGTGGTGGCAATTGGAACAACAACAACCAAGGCAGAAATTGGGGGAACAACAATTCGGGCAATCAAGGTAATTGGAATGGGAATAACAACAATTGGAACAACAATGGTCAAGGCGGGTGGAATAACAATGGAAATCAAGGCAAGCAGGGGCAAGGCTTTCAAAGGCCCCCGATGTACCAACAACCGAACAATCCACCCCTGTTCCCTTCTCAAGGATCTAGTTCTTCGGGTAATGATATGGGAAGAATAGAAATGATGTTCGAACAAATGATGAAGAAGAACCAAGATTCCGATGCTCAATTGGCTTCCCACAATACCTCTATTCGGAATTTGGAGGTGCAATTAGGCCAAATCTCTCAATCATTGAATACTCGCCCAAAGGGTGCTCTACCAAGTGATACGGTAGTGAACCCTAAAGGTGGGAACAATCATGTGATGGCGGTTACAACAAGAAGTGGAAGAGGCGGTGATGTGCATGCCTCGAAAGATAAGCAAGTTAAGGATGATGATATTGAGTTGCGGGAAAATGATGTACCTTTGATAGTTGAAGATGTGGTTGAGAACAATGTGAACAATGAAGTGAGTATAGATATTGATGAGGCCGAGGTGGAAACTCAAGACGCCGTGAACCCGTCTAGGGAACATGTGATTGATATGCCCGAGCCGGTGGTACCCAAGGTCAAGGTACCTTTGCCAAGGCCACCTCCACCTTATCCTCAACGGTTAGCAAAGCAAAAGAGTGACAATCAATTCAAAAAGTTCATAGATATGATGAAAAGCCTTACAATCAATGTGCCTTTGGTAGAGGCACTTGAACAAATGCCGGGCTATGCAAAGTTCATGAAGGATTTGGTCACAAAGAAGCGTTCCATGGATTGTGAAACAATAAAGATGACTCACCAAGTCAGTGCGATAGTGCATTCTATGGCACCGAAACTTGAAGACCCTGGAGCTTTTACCCCTTGTACTATCGGTAGTGCAGAGTTTGCTAAGGCCCTTTGTGACTTAGGGGCTAGCATTAATTTGATGCCTTATTCAGTTTTCAAGACTCTAGGTATTGGGCCTCCAAGGCCAACTTCCATGAGATTACAGATGGCAGATAGATCAATGAAGCGTCCTTTGGGTATAGTTGATGATGTACTTGTCCGGGTGGACAAATTCAGTTTGCCGGCGGACTTTGTGATTTTGGATTGTGAGGTGGACTATGAGGTTCCAATTATTCTAGGGAGACCTTTCTTAGCAACGGGGAAAGCATTGGTTGATGTTGAAGCGGGTGAGCTAACTTTTCGAGTGGGAGATGAAAAGGTGGTCTTCCATGTTTGCAAACCATGAAGCAACCCAATAGCACCGAGGTGTGCTCTTTTGTGGACATTGTCACAACTGTGATAGTGGATGACACAAGTTCTATAATCAACGTGGAGGATCCCCTTGAGGTCGTGCTATTAAATCTTGATGTCGATGATGATGCAAGCAGAGTGGAGTGTGTCAATGCAATACATGGGATGGGCTCTTATTCCTATGAGCCGAGAAAATTATCTTTGGATCTTGAAAATCGGAAAACTCTACCAACAAAACCATCAATTGAGGAGCCACCGGTGTTGGAGTTGAAGCCACTTCCTCCACACCTCAGGTATGAATTTTTGGGCTCTAATTCAACTCTTCGAGTTATTCTTTCTTCTTGCCTTACTAACTTGCAGGTTGAGGCCACTTTGGAGGTACTTCAAAGGTGAAAAAGGGCAATAGGATGGACTCTGGCGGACATTCGGGGAATAAGCCCCGCATTTTGCATGCATAAAATTATCTTGGAGGATGATGCAAGACCTTTCTTAGAACATCAAAGGAGGCTAAATGAAGCAATGCAAGAGGTGGTGAAGAAAGAAGTGATCAAATGGCTTGATGCAGGTGTGGTGTATCCAATCTCCGATAGCTCGTGGACTTCCCCGGTGCAATGTGTACCGAAGAAAGGAAGGATGACGGTGGTGACAAATGACAACAATGAGCTTATTCCCACTCGAACCATTACCGGGTGGAGAGTTTGCATGGACTACCGGAAGCTAAATAAAGTGACCTGCAAGGATCATTTTCTATTACCATTCCTCGATCAAATGCTTGATCGCCTTGCGGGGCGAGCCTTCTATTGTTTTTTGGATGGGTATTCGGGCTATAATCAAATTTTAATTGCCCCGGAAGACCAAGAGAAGACAACTTTTACATGCCCATATGGTACATTTGCTTTCTCCCGGATGCCATTCGGGTTGTGCAATGCTCCGGCGACCTTCCAACGTTGCATGATGGCTATTTTCACCGACATGGTGGAAGACATATTGGAGGTCTTTATGGATGATTTCAGTGTGGTTGGTGATTCCTTTGAAGAGTGCTTGGTAAACTTGGATAGAGTTTTGGCCCGATGTGAAGAAACTAATCTCGTTCTCAATTGGGAAAGCCATTTTATGGTTGAAGAGGGTATAGTGTTGGGTCACAAGATTTCTAAGCATGGGATTGAGGTAGACAAGGCTAAGATCGAGGTGATTTCACGGCTCCCTCCCCCTACTTCTGTCAAAGGGGTGAGGAGTTTCCTTGGTCACGTCGTGTTCTACCGGCGGTTTATCAAAGATTTCTCGAAGGTTGTGAATCCCCTTTGCAAGTTGCTTGAGAAAGATGCTAAGTTTGTTTTTGATGAAAAATGCATGGAGCCCTTTGAACTTTTAAAGCACAAGTTGACCACTACCCCTATCATTACCGCACCTAATTGGAGTTTGCCCTTTGAACTAATGTGTGATGCAAGTGACGTTGCGGTGGGGGCGGTGTTGGGTCAACGGGTTAACAAAATGTTCCATCTCGTGTATTATGCAAGTAAGACTATGAATGAAGCTCCACGGAATTACACGGTGATGGAGAAGGAGTTATTGGCCATTGTATTTGCCATGGAGAAATTTAGGCCATATCTTATGAAGGCCTAGGTAATTGTGCACACCGACCATGCCGCCCTTAGGTATTTGATGACCAAGAAAGATTCCAAGGCAAGATTGATGAGATGGGTATTACTTCTTCAAGAGTTTGATTTAGAAATAGTGGACCGGAAAGGTAGTGAGAACCAAGTTGCGGATCATTTGTCTCGCTTGGAGGAGGAAGGAAGGCCGTGTGATGGCTTGGAGATCAATGATACATTCCCCGACGAGCAACTACTTTCTGTGTTAATGTGTGATATGCCATGGTTTGCGGATATTGCTAACTTCATTGTAACTGGGATTGTCCCGTGTGAGCTCTCTTCTAACCAAAGGAAGAAACTCAAACGGGATAGTTTGGACTTTTATTGGGATGATCCGTACTTATTTAAGATTTGCACGGATGGTGTGATTAGAAGGTGTGTCCCGGAAGGTGAACAATTGAGTATTTTGGAGGCTTGTCACTCCTCCCCCTATGGTGGCCATCATGGAGGGGTGAGGACGGCTTCGAAGGTTTTGAGTTGCGGTTTCTATTGACCGACTTTGTTCAAGGATGCTCGTGATTTGGTAAAAAGATGTGATCAATGCCAACGAGCAGGAGAGATTTCCAAGAAAGACGAGATGCCTCTTAACACAATTTTTGAAGTTGATATCTTCGACGTTTGGGGTATTGATTTTATGGGTCCTTTTGTTAGCTCGTGTGGGAACACATACATTCTTGTAGCAGTGGACTATGTATCAAAATGGGTTGAGGCCGTGGCCTTGCCTAATAATGAAGCTAGGAGTGTGGTGGCATTTCTTAAAAAGAGTATCTTCACAAGGTTTGGTACACCCCGGGCAATCATTAGTGATGGAGGATCGCACTTTTGTAATAGAGCTTTTGATACCTTGCTCTCCAAGTATGGTGTCAACCATAAAGTCTCTACACCTTACCATCTGCAATCAAGTGGTCAAGTTGAAGTATCAAATAGAGAAATCAAGAACATCCTGTCCAAAACTGTCAATGCTAATAGGACCGATTGGTCTAAAAAGTTAGATGATGCTAATAATATGAACACTTTGATTAATTAATTTCATATTTTCATTTTATTTGCTTGCCCAGTAGTTTTTAGCTTCTTCTTTCTTCTCGTAGCTTCTTCTTTTTCAATTAATTGTTAGCGTAGGGTAGTATTTAATGCTGGGTTTGTGTACTTGATATGCCTAATCAATGGGTAAACTGAGTAGGGACAAAGTAGGTGGAAAATTTGAACAAGTTTGCAAAAAAAATTGAAACCCTAACTTAGTGCCCGTGAAATTGACTCAGTGCGGCCTGCGGTCGCCTTAGTGCGGTCCGCGGTGCCCTGACGCGGTCTGTGTTGCCTTTCTGTGCGGATCGCGGTGTTCATATGACTGCAAGCTGACTTGTTCCAGCGCGGCCGCATTGCACTTTGTGCGGTCCGCGCTGGCTCACCGCGGCCGCGGCCCCATTTTGTGCGGACCGTGGTGGGGTGATTCAGAGAAGGTGAGTTTTGGGCCTTTGCCCAATGCGGACCGCGGTCGCCTTTGCGCGATCCGCGGTGCCCCTTGTGCGGCCGCACTGCTGTTTGTGCGGGCCGCGGTGCCATGTCTGCAGCTAATCCTGCAACTTTTCATCTGCTTTCTGCAATTCCATTTCAATGCCTGTTTCATTGCCTGTGCTTAAACTAACAATGTTAGGTGTGTTTGCTTGCAGACAATGGTAAAGCAAAAAGGAAGAGGTGCAAAACAACCCGGCCGAGGTGATTCCTCCCGGGGAGGCAAAGGAAAACAAGTTAAACTCACTCCCCAACCTAGACTGAAAACAAGGAAAACACTGAGGATTGTTGATACAGCTGATGACNACGGGATAGTTTGGACTTTTATTGGGATGATCCGTACTTGTTTAAGATTTGCACGGATGGTGTGATTAGAAGGTGTGTCCCGGAAGGTGAACAATTGAGTATTTTAGAGGCTTGTCACTCCTCCCCCTATGGTGGCCATCATGGAGGGGTGAGGACGGCTTTGAAGGTTTTGAGTTGCGGTTTCTATTGGCCGACTTTGTTCAAGGATGCTAGTGATTTGGTAAAAATATGTGATCAATGCCAACGAGCAGGAGGGATTTCCAAGAAAGACGAGATGCCTGTTAACACAATTCTTGAAGTTGATATCTTCGATGTTTGGGGTATTGATTTTATGGGTCCTTTTGTTAGCTCGTGTGGGAACACTTACATTCTTGTAGCAGTGGACTATGTATCAAAATGGGTTGAGGCCGTGGCCTTGCCTAATAATGAAGCTAGGAGTGTGGTGGCATTTCTTAAAAAGAGTATCTTCACAAGGTTTGGTACACCCCGGGCAATCATTAGTGACGGAGGATCGCACTTTTGTAATAGAGCTTTTGATACCTTGCTCTCCAAGTATGGTGTCAACCATAAAGTTTCTACACCTTACCATCCGCAATCAAATGGTCAAGTTGAAGTATCAAATAGAGAAATCAAGAGCATCCTATCCAAAACTGTCAATGCTAATAGGACCGATTGGTCTAAAAAATTAGATAATACTCTATGGGCTTACCGGACCACTTACAAGACCCCGATTGGTATGTCACCGTACCAGTTGGTGTTTGGGAAAGCATGTCATCTTCCAGTGGAGTTGGAGCATAAGGCCATGTGGGCCTTGAGGAAGCTTAATCTTGAGTGGGATGTTGCAGCCAATCTTCGTGTTGAACAACTCAATGAGCTTGATGAATTCCGGTTCCATGCATACTCTAGTTCGTCCTTGTATAAGGACAAGATGAATACCTACATGACAAATATGCTCGTGGAAAGGAGTTCAAAGTTGGTGATTTGGTCCTCTTGTTCAACTCCTGTCTAAGGTTGTTTCCCGGAAAGCTGAAATCAAAGTGGAGTGGGCCATTTGAAGTTTTGTGTGTGACCCCATTTGGTGCTCTAGATTTGAAGAACAAAAGTGGTGAAGTCTTTAGAGTGAATGGTCACCGTGTGAAGCATTATCTTGGGAAGTTTGATGATAGCCACGTGGTGGCTGTGGTTCATTTCAAATGATGTGATGGTAACCCGCGTCGTGCCATGATGTTAAATCGGGCGCGCTTCTTGGGAGGCAACCCTTGTCTTTTTCTTTCTCTTTGATTTTCTTTGTAGTTTATGATTTTTGAGCTAATTGGTTGTGAGATGTTGCATGGACTGTGTTGATGCAGTGCAAAACAAGTTGGAAAAATTGCACAGTCTCTGAAGCTTGCCAGTGCGGCCGCGGTACACATTGTGCGGACCGCACTGACATGGGCTAAATGAGGTGCTCTCTGAAGTTACTCACCGCAGCCGCATTGCATTTAGTGCGGTCTGCGGTGGACCTCAGCGGCCGCGGCCGCGGTCTGCTTTCGTGCGATCCGCGGAGGTCGTCTTCTGAAACTTCATGTGAACAAATCCAGCGCGGTCCGCGATCGACTTTGCGCGGCCGCGCTGGTAGGTGAGGATGGGTCCCGCATCATCTTCTATAAATAGAGCCCAAGGGCCTCAGTTCACACTTTTCGAACTTTGAATCCTCAGAGCCCTAAAACTACTGTTCATACTCTCACTGCTTGAAATTCTTGCTTGCTTGGATTAATTGCATATAATCTTCACAAATCTGGTAACATTTCATGCATTCATATTTTTATTTTATTTGCTTGCCCAGTAGTTTTTAGCTTCTTCTTTCTTCTCGTAGCTTCTTCTTTTTCAATTAATTATTAGCGTAGGGTAGTATTTAATGTTGGGTTTGTGTACTTGATATGCCTAAACAATGGGTAAACTGAGTAGGGACAAAGTAGGTGGAAAATTTGAACAAGGTTGCAAAAAAAATTGAAACCCTAACTTAGTGCCCGTGAAATTGACTCAGCGCGGCCCGCGGTCGCCTTAGTGCAGTCTGCGGTGCCCGAACACGGTCCGCGTTGCCTTTTTGTGCGGACCGTGGTGTTCATATGACTGCAAGCTGACTTGTTCTAGCGCGGGCGCATTGCACTTTGTGCGGTCCGCGCTGGCTCACCGCGGCCGCTACCCCATTTTGTGCGGATAGCGGTGGGGTGATTCGAGAAGGTGAGTTTTGGGCCTTTGCCCAATGCGGACTGCGGTCGCCTTTGCACGGTCCGGGGTGCCCCTTATGCGGCCGCACTGCTATTTGTGCGGGCCGCGGTGCCATGTCTGCAACTAATCCTGCAACTTTTCATCTTCTTTCTGCAATTCCATTTCAATGCCTGTTTCAATGTCTGTGCTTAAACTAACAATGTTAGATGTGTTTGCTTGCAGACAATGGTAAAGCAAAGAGGAAGAGGTGCAAAACAACCCGGCCGTGGTGATTCCTCCCGAGGAGGAAAAGGAAAACAAGTTAAACTCACTCCCCAACCTAGACTGAAAACAAGGAAAACACTGAGGATTGTTGATACAGCTGATGACCAATCGGGGAGTGAGTACATGCCTTCTCAAGACCTCTCCTCCGACTCAATGCCAGCTCCCTCAGTTCCAGCTGCCCAAGCTCCACAACGTATATCTTCTGAGTCATCTGAAGGCTCAGTAGCCGGCAGCGGTGAGTACTCCACCTCCCCCACAGCTTCAGTATCTGGGGAGAGTGCAGGTGGAGGTGATAGAGGTGGTGAGGACAGTGATGAGGAGGTGCCCCAGAGTGGTGTACCTCAGGTTGGGGGTGTTGACCTGACTAGAGATCCTGCAGCTTGGCAGGATAGGTTCGTCAGTCAGGTAGCGTTCCACAAGTTTAGGGAATGGTGGCCTCTACGAAAGTTGATTCTGGAAAGGAGTTTTATTGAGCGAGACCTTCTACCCCTATTCCCAAATGTGCATAGACAATTTCGAACTCGAGTGGGTTGGGAGCATTTTCGGAGTAAATGTGTACAGGCGAATGAGCGCATGGTCAAGGAGTTCTATAGCAATGTGGCCCACATCTTGAAGGGCACCAAAGAAACCAAAGTGCGGAACAAAAAGGTGATATTTACTGGGAAGGCACTCAATGACTACTTAGGGTTCAATGACGAGGATGAGACCCTCTATAGTGAAAAGTTGGCAATGGGCGAAGAAGTTCGTCCGTGGTTAGCTTCATACCTGGCAATCCCGGGTACTGTTCCAAAGTGGGTGCAAGCAGGAACCAAAATATTTCGGAAGACCTTTAACTTTGAGGCTCGGGGGTGGTTGACTTTTGTGTGCAGTCGGCTTGACCCCACTACCCACGATCAGACTATTCCACTTACTCGGGCTGTTCTGGTTGCATCTATTATGGCAGGATGCCATATCAATATGGGCAATGTGATGTCCCGTATGATTTCTGCTGTGGGGCTTGAGCATGATCGGAACTACCCTTTTCCCAATACCCTCACCATGTACTTCTAGGACCTGGAGGTGGACAAGAAACCATTTGATGTCAAGGTCAAGCCAGTGGCTCCATTCTCCTGGTTCAGTATGAAGGGCCTAGACAACCCTCTAGACAACAACTACAAGCCACCTGCTTCTGCCCCAACTGGCCAGTCTGAGGAGCCAGTTGCGGTAGACCCTTCCACTAAGCCTGCTGCACCTACTACTGACTTGCCTCCAGGACCTTCCTTTACTGTTGGCCCCTCTACTTCAGCTGACCTGGGGATCCCATCTTCCTGGAAACATCCCATCACTGCCCATCAGCTGAGCCAGGCACTTCATAGCATGAACAACTGGATGTCAGCTACGACATCCAAGTTGTCTACTCTATCTTCCACTATTGAGGCTCAATCTGCACCACAAACAGCTCAGATCTCTCAGTCTGTTGAGGACACACTGAAGAAGCTCCTAGAGAACCAGGAGAAGATGATGAAGACACAGGATGCCTTGTCTAAGGCAGTAGAGTCACAGGGCAAGGCTTTGAAGGAGCTTGCCTGGGAGCACAAGAAGATGAGGAAATCACGGGCTTCCAAGGATTCTGTGAAGGAGCTCAGAGCAGATGTGGACAAGCTATTGGCGGACCAGATGCCTCTAGACTTGCTATTCGGGGATCCAGCCCCGGCAGCAGCACCAGTAGCAGAGCCATAGCAGGAGCAGACTCAGAGGCTTCCTAGGAAGAAAAGGAAGCTCCCCAGTGCAGCTGAGGCAATCATTGAGTTGGCAGACCCACAGGAGGCTTCCTCTAGTTTGCCACGGGATGCACCTGATATCCAGCCTGTCCTGGTCCAGGCCCCAGTTCCAGCAGCTGAGCAGCAGGAGACCGGGAACCAGTCTGAGGTTCCCGCACATACAGAGGACCCGGGGACCACTGATGATCCCATGCAGACGGACCAGGCCTAGGGAGCTCCTATATCCTTTCTTTGTGATTTTTGATGCTTATTTGATAGTTGGCATTGGGGACAATGCCAGCTTTTATTCGTGGGGGTGCGCCCTACTTTTTTTTATCTGGATGACTGTATATATTAGTTGACTTAGTTTATGTTTCTGTTGATTTTCTATTTTGGGCTGTATATAACTTTACATTCAGTACTTTTCTCATACTTTTTATCTTCTATTTGGTCTGTATATAAAGTTACATTTTTGTATATATTCATCCCCCGTTGTATATTCTAATCCCCTATTGTAAATATTCATTCTATTTTCTATTTTCGTAAAAAAATTTCATTTTTAGCTTCGTAGATAGGCTCGCAACCTTTTGTTTTGTTTTTGGCACTTTCAATAAGCCCTTAGTTTTCTTAATGCCACGTTTCTTTCCAATGGTGGAGTATTGTGTGAACCGGGTGGCTCTTCCCGATGATGGATGGCGTGACAACTTTCTTAAGGGTTTGAGTCCGTTTTTGATTTTTCTTTTGTTATTAGTAGTTTTTAGTTAAGGGTACTTCAAGCATAGCTTCACTTGGGCCTAACACATTTGCCTTTGATCCCATGGTCAAAGACAAGTGGTTGTGTTTAGGATGGTGAAAGTAGTAACCTTGAGACTCTTGTGTGGACCAAACAAACATCATGTGGTCTTTCGGGACTATTGTGTGCTCAATCGTATCTAAGGTTGTTGTGGGCCCTCGACTCTACGTCTTTAGCAATCCTTGAGTGTGTGTGGTGAGAAATTGAATTATTAGTCCAAGTCCCAAGCCAATGGTCTAGAACTTGCCATGAATGTTTGTTGAGGCAAAATTTTGAGTGAAATTCGACTTGAGAAGTGATTATAGGCTCTCCTTGATCCAAATGATTGTTTGAACAAATCCATAGCCTACCATTGATAAGATCCCTAGTAAACCCTTTTGAGCCTAGACCTTCTTCTTTCAAGAACCATAATACAAGCCTTTACCCGTTCTCAAAGATACCCTCTCTTGGCACCCAAATCTTTTCTTTAGCACTTGGCAAAAGTATAAGTTTGGGGGGAGAGACGAGGAGTGAAACAAAAGTGGTAAAAGGTACAAAAGCAAAAGAAAAAGAAGGCAATGAAAAAGAGAGAAAAGAAAAAGACAAAAAGATATCCCAATGTGAACAAGAATAAAAAGGGATTCAAGGAAAACAAAAGTGAAAAAGGTGTGGAAAAAGTAGAAAAAGAAGAAATGTTTTGGATTGCATAAGAAAGAGTGACAATGTGTCTCTATAACCCCTTGGAAGAGGTGAAATGACTCATAGAGTCAAGTGAATTGTGCCAAATGAATCAAAAGAAGTGCTTAAGGGAAGATTGAACCCACTTGAACAAAAACATATCCTACCCTTACCCAAAAGCCTTCACATTGACTCCATAAAGCCCTATATGATCTTGAGTTGGGTGACGCTTGCATTAGTGGATACTTACATGAGGGTCAAGAATATGATACTTAGAGTCGGACTTGTGACATTTCCTTGAGAGAGACGAGTGAACTCCCATTAACCTCGGTTTGTGTGCTTATACTCTAAAAGGTGAAGTTTGCTTAGGGAGAGTTGAGGATGTATGAGTTTGGGTTCCACAGCGACTAAAGTAATTGAGAGAGTTCTTTGATGTAATGAGTCAATTCTTGATGCTCTTGTGTCAAGATCCATAGTTTCCAAGATTTAAATGTTAATGATCCATTTGTATTGAGGGCAAATTGTTAGTCCCGATTGATGCTTGTTGAGGTTACTTTAGGATAGCTGGAATTACTTGGATTGTCCTTTAAGGGGTGGGTCTTATTTTGTTTGCTTGAGGACAAGCAAAGGTTTGAGTTTGGGGGAGTTGATAAGTCGGGATTTTAACATGTTTTATGCCCCTACTTGCCTATGCTTTGGTTATAAATTGCTACAAATAGTCCCAAAATGCTCACAAGTTGTGCTTGATTGCAGGTTTGATCGACAAAGTGACGAAATGTCAAAGATCGGCTCAAAAGTAGTGAAACCTGCTCAAGTATCAAAGATTAAGTGAAGTGAGGAAAAGAGGGCCTAGTGCGGACCGCGCAAAAGTGAATGCGGCCGCACTAGGAGGTTCAGAGACATGGCTAGTTTGGGCTTAAGGCTACGCGACAGCGGTACTCGTTACGCGGTCCGTGGTGGTGACTTCGCGGCCGCACTACCTTTTTGTGCAGTCCGCGGAGCAGAGGTTCAGAGAGATGTAAAATCCCAAGTGTTCAGCCACGCGGTTCGCGGTCAAGCTTGTGTGGACCGCGCCTGTTGCCTTCGCGGTCGCGGTTCAATCCACGCGGTCCGTGGTCCTCAAGATCAGAGAAGCTGAAAGTTGAAGTTAAAGAGCCAGTGCGCTCGCGGTCCTTTTTGTGCGGCCCGCGCTGACCCCGCAGGGGTATTTTTGTCCAGTTTTTCCAGCCTAGTATAAATAGAACATTTTACCATTTTTAGGTTATCTTTTGTATCTTCTTACTTCAGACGTGAGCTGTGCCGCTTATTGTAGACATATTTGGCAGATTATTGTAGTTTCTTCTTAGTAATCAATTAATATGCTTAGTTCTTCATCTATTTCTTCAATTTCTGTATCTAGCATGAGTAGCTAAACCCATTAGCTAGGGTTATGACTCAACCCTAGTGTGGGTAATTGATGGGTGTTGCCATCTAGGGTTAGATTGACTATGGGTGTTTGCTATTTGGGTTGATTTTATGTTTTAATTTCGAATTTGTGGTTGCAAACACTGATCAAGCTTTGTGGGTTTAACTCCTCTTGAGAAAGAGAGTCTGTGACCCCAAAATTGACCCAACAAGGAATTGGGATGGACTCATGAGAAATGATAGTCCCAATTAACGGGTTAAATCTCGAGAGAGTAATCATCCTACTTGAGCCCTAGTTGCTTGATCTAATTTTCCTACCCATTTGGTCTCGAGAGAGTCAATTAGGCAAAATCACTCTCTCTACCGAGAGGTGTGAGAGTGGGTAAAATTGTGCAAAGGTTATAGCATAAGCCCCAATTATGTCAATCGAACCTTAGTAACATCTACCCGTCAATTACCCACCTAGGTGATGCCACGACCCTAGTGCCCTTCTTCCCATTAGATACAACTTTAGCAATTATTCCATAGTATAATCTAGATTCAACTAGTAGCTTGATAACTATAGTTTATAATTGAAAACCCCAAAAATGATAAGAAGATCAATTAAGAGCATACACGCGATTCTAGTCTAGATAGATACCCAGCTCCAATTTCTAGCTCCCTGTGGAAATCGATCCCGACCCTCATATCGGGTAAAAGCTATTGGACCCTCTCTTCCTACTTTATAGTAGCGTGGAGTTGGCTGCGATCAGCTACTATCATCATGTACGCTAGGTCCCAGTGTTCTTCAAGCAAGTCTAGCTTCACCAGCAACGCTTTAGTATTTTCTTCTTCGTTTGCCTAAAAAGACCTCAAAGTCGGCCCCCCACTTCCAGCGGTCTTAGGTTCTCCGAATCATACATGAGAGACAATAGAGTTTCTCCCGTGCTCGACTTTGTCGTAGTTCGATATGCCCAAAGAACCCCCGGTAGCTCATCTGGTCACTTTTCCTTAGCATCTTCTAACTTCTTCTTAAGATTTTGAATGATTATCTTATTGGTAGACTCTGCCTGCCTGTTAGCACTTGAGTGGTACGACGAAGAAGTAATCCTTTTGATCTTCAACCCTTCAAAGAACTTACTGACTTTCGAACCTACGAACTGCGGCTCGTTATCACATACAATTTCCTTCAGTATTCCAAATCGGTAGATTATGTGGTACCATATGAAGTCAACCACTTTGCATTCTACGATCTTTTGGTATGGACCTGCTTCAACCTATTTAGTGAATTAATTAGTTAAAACCAAGAGGAATCTTACCTTTTCCGGGGCCCGATAGTAAGGTCCAACTATTTCCATCCCCCATTTCATGAATGGCCAAGCAGAAACCACCCAATGTAAAAGTTCTGCTGGTTGGTGCACTAATTGTGCATAGAGCTCATATTTTTCGCACTTTTGTACGAATGTCTCTGTGTCCTGTTCCATCCGGGGCCAATAATAACCTGCCCTGATCAACTTTAGAACTAACGAGTCTGCACCGGAATGATTTTTGCAGACTCTTTCATGGACTTCCCTCATCACGTAGTCTACATCTGAGGCCCCTAGACACCGAGCCAGTAGCCCTTGGAATGATCTCCTGTATACTACTCATCTACGAGGCAGTAGCGAGCTGCTTTGGTCCGTAATGCCCGGGACGCCCTTGGGTCTTCGAGTAATTTAGCATGTTTGAGATATTCAATGAACTCGTTCCTCCAGTACCAATTTAAATATGTTGAATTTACCTCACAGTAGCCGTCCACATCCAACATCGAATGCAGTAATTTGACGATCGTACCAAAATTTGATCCTTTCATCTCCATGGACGACCCCAAATTAGCCAATGCGTCTGTTTCTACATTTTCTTCCCTCAGAATATGGATGATCGACCATTCTCCGAATCGTGCAAGTGATTCTTGAACCTTATTCAAGTACTATTTCATACGCTCTTCTTTTGCATCAAAAATCCCATACACTTGGTTGACCACCAGTTGGGAGTCGCATTTTACCTCAATGACCTGAGAACCTAGTGTAACGATCCGGTCGATCATTTCGAGAGTTGTAGCCCCGTTCCCCAATTTACTGCTCCTTTTGTACTCTACATCTGTTATATGACTTACCGGGTTGGTTGGTTTGTGTCCGGAGAGATTTCAGAGTGAATAGAGACACTTAGTCTCATAATTGAATGCTTAAGTTGGAAAGGTTGACCGGATGTTGACGTATGTGTAAGTGACCTCGAATTTGAATTTTGATGGTTCCGTTAGCTCCATTGGGTAATTCTAGACTTAGGAGCGCGTCCGAATTGTGATTTGGAGGTCCGTAGTAGAATTAGGCTTGAAATGACGAAAGTTGGAATTTTTGAAAGTTCAACCGGGGTTGGACTTTTCAATAACGGGGTCGGATTGCATTTTTGAAAGTTGGAGTAGGTTCGTGGTGTTATTTGTGACTTGTGTGCAAAATTTGAGGTCAATCGGACGTGATTTGATAGGTTTCGACGTCGTTTGTAGAATTTGGAAATTTCAAAGTTCATTAGGCTTGAATCTATGTGTGATTCATGTTTTTGATGTTGTTTGAGGTGATTTGAGGGTTCGACTAAGTTCGTATGATGTTTTGGGACTTTATGATATTTTTGGTTGAGGTCCCGGGGGGCCTCGGGAGAGTTTCGGGTGGTTAACGGATCATTTTTGGACTTAGCTTGATGGCTGAAGTTTGCTGGTGTAATTTTCTGGTTTCCTTTTATGCGATCGCGTGGGCAGGTCCGCGATCGCGTAGGCTTGGTTTGAGTAGTGATGATTTTTGGTCTATGAGTTCACGAGTGAGGGTCGCGATCGCGTAGGTGTGGCTACACTGTGAGTCGCGAACGCGTCGGCTATGCCGCGTTTGCAAAGAGATGAGGAGGGCAACTGAGTTTCTAGCATTTTTGCTTCGCGATCGCGTGAGGTGAGACGCGATCGCATAGAGTGAAGGAGGCAGAGGTCCTCGATCGCGGGAGGGTCACCGCGTTCACGTAGAGTAAATTTGAGTGGTAATCTGAGTTGTTCTATGTGAACGTGAGGATTCTTCCATGTTTGCGATGAAGGCTTAACTGGGCAGATCTAAAAGATTCAAAACAAGGGTTTCGAGTTCATATCGCAAAATTGAATTGGGAGCTCGGTAGAAGGCGATTTTTGGAAGGATTTTCACGTGGGTTTTTAGGGTAAGTGATTTCTATCTAATTTGGTTAATTCCCATGATTATGCCTTTAATTCAACCATTAAAATTATGATTTGGGGTGGAAAATTAGGGAAAATGAGGAAGAGTTCTTGAGCTAGATTTTTGAGGTTTTGAGTGGGATTTTTTATCGGATTTGAGTAAATTTGGTATGGGTCGTGGTTGAATATGCTTTCAGATTTTGTGACTTTCGGATAGATGTTCATTAGCTCAGTGACACCCCGATTTGGGAGTTATTTTCTACACTTGTGTTTTGGATTTTACCCCGTTTATGGAAACATTGCTTATTTAAAACTAATTGATTCATTTTCTGTAAATTGTTATGAATATTTTGGAAATGTTGGTTGGTCTAGTACCACGATTGGCACCATCATGACAGTTTAGGATTTGGCTCGTGACAAGTTGGTTTTAGAGCCTAGGTTACATAGGTCTCACGAGTCATGAGCAGGTTTAGTAGAGTCTTGCGGATAGGTAAAAAGACGTCTGTACTTATCTTCGAGAGGCTGCCGAACCCTTAGGAAACTTCACATTCTTGAATTCTTGTCGTGCGAATCTGTTGATTCTGGTAAGTAAACTTCTGTTATTCTATTCTCTCACATATGGTGAGGACACGTACTACTGGACAGGATGGACAACCACCAGTACCACCAGCTAAGGTCGCGAGAGGCCGAGGTTGCGGTAGAGGCCGCGGTAGGGGCAGGGGCGCAGCTCATATGACTAAAGACCCACCAGTCGCTCCAGCTCAAGAGGAGGTACCAGATACAGTTGAGCCAGCTCAGACACCAGCTGTGCCCATCGTGATTCCCGACCTTCAGGAGGCCTTAGCCTATTTTCTGACTGTGTGCACCAGGCTTCCTCAGGTAGTCTTTGTTCCGGCCGCAGCGGCCACTTCTTAGGCTGGGGGAGGTACTTAGACTCCCGCCGCCCGCACACTAGAGCAGGTGATGCTGGGACTCCAGACACCGGGGGCACTACCGGCCCAGCCGTTGTAGCTGCTCGAGCCCATGTGGTTCCTGTTATGTATGATGATGAGCAGCGGAGATTAGAGAGGTTTGGGAGACTCCAACCTCCATCTTTCAGTAGTACATAGGCGGACGATGCCCAGGGTTTCTTGGACAAGTGTTAGAGGATTCTCCGTACAGTAGGTATTCTGGAGACCAGTAGGGTCTCGTTCACTACTTTTTACTTCTCTGGGGCTGCCTTCAGTTGGTGGGAGGCTTATGAGAGACGTAGGATGGTCAGTGCAGCACCATTTACATGTCAAGAGTTCTCTATTCTCTTCTTGGCGAAGTTCGTGCGACTCACTACCGTAGAGAGGAGCTGCGCACGGAAGTTTGAGAAGCTTCATCAGGATGACATGCCAGTGACATAGTACGAGATGAGGTTTTTTGACTTGGCGTGTCATGCAGTTGGGATGGTTCCCACTAACAGGGAGAGGATCAAGAGGTTTATTGATGGCCTCACATATCAGTTGCGGTTGCTTATGACTAGGGAGAGGGTGTCTGGTACTAATTTTGATGAGGTTGTAGGTATTGCTCGGCAGATAGAGATGGTCCGCAGCTAGGAGCGAGTTGAGAGGGAGACCAAGAGGCCTCGTGGATTAGGTGGTTTTAGTGGTGTTCCTTCTGGAGGTCAGTTCCACTACGACAGTGGTCGTCCCTATAGGCATGCTCAAACGGCTCGCCCTATTCACCGTGGTGCATCATCTGTCCATGGTTCACATAGTTCTCATCAGAGCCAGTCATCTCTCAGTGGCCTTTAGCTTAAAGTTTGTCCCGTGCTCTATCGGTTCAAGGCTTATCTATGCTAGGTCCTTCTACTAGTTATCTCGATGCTCGGGGCTCCCTTCAGTCCCCACCACCAGCTCCTGGGAGTTTCTATGAGTGAGGAGAGTTTGATCATATCAGAAGATATTGTCCTCGCCTTACGGGAGGTCCGGCTCAGTAGAAGAGTCAGACCATGGCTTCGGCGCCTGCTACTTCACCACCCGCACAGCCAGCTCGGGGTGGGGCCCAGTAAGATAGAGGTCGCCCTAGAGGGGGAGGCCGATCAGGTGGCGGTCAGGCCCGATTCTATGCTATGCCTGTCAGACCAGATGTTGTTGCTTTAGTGTAGTAATCACAAGTATTGTCTCAGTTTGCCACAGGGATGCCTTTATATTATTTGACCCTAGTTCCACTTATTCGTATGTCTCATTATATTTTGCTCATTTTCTTGATACGCCCCGTGAGTCCTTAGTTCCATCTGTTTATGTATCTACGCCGGTGGGCGATACCATTGTTCTGGACTGTGTATATTGTCGTGTGTAGTGACTATTGGGGGTTTGGAGACTAGAGTTGATCTCTTATTTCTTAGTATGGTTGATTTTGATGTGATCTTGGGTATGGACTGGTTGTCTCCATGTCATGTTGTTCTGGATTGTCACGTTAAGACCGTGACATTGGCGATGCCGGGGTTGTCGAGGATTGAGTGGAGAGGTTCTCTAGACTATGTTCCCAATAGAGTGATTTCATATTTGAAGGCCCAGCGGATGGTTGGGAAAGGTTGTTTATCTTATTTGGCCTTTGTGAGGGATGTTAGTGCTGATACTCCCACTATTGATTCTGTTCTGCTGGTGCAGGAGTTTTTGGATGTGTTTCCCGCAGATCTGTCGGGCATGTCGCCCGACAGGGATATTGACTTTGGTATTGACTTGGTGCCGGGCACTCAGCCCATTTCTATTCTACCATATCGCATTGCACCAGCTGAGTTTAAGGAATTGAAGGAGCAGCTTCAGGAACTCCTTGATAAGGGGTTTATTAGGCCTGGTGTGTCACCTTGGGGGGCGCCGATGTTATTTGTGAAGAAGAAGGATGGCACTATGAGAATGTGCATTAATTATAGGCAGTTGAACAAAGTCACAATCAAGAACAAGTATCCTTTGTCGCGTATTGATGATCTATTTTACCAGCTTCAAGGAGCGAGGGTGTTCTCCAAGATTGATTTGAGGTCTGGGTATCACCAGCTGAAGATTCGGGACTCGGATATTCTTAAGACAACTTTCAGGACCCGTTATGGTCATTATGAGTTCCTTGTGATGTCTTTTGGGCTGACCAACACCTAACAGCTTTCATGTATATAATGAATAATGTATTTCATCCTTATCTCGACTCCTTTGTCATTGTATTCATTGATGATATCCTGGTGTACTCTCGTAGCCAGGAGGAGCATGCCCAACATTTGAGGATTGTGTTGCATCGGTTGAGGGAAGAGAAGCTTTATGCCAAGTTCTCCAAGTGTGAGTTTTGGCTCAGTTCAGTGGCGTTCTTGGGGCACGTGGTATCCAGTAAGGGGATTCAGGTGGATCCGAAGAAGATAGAGGCGGTTCAGAGTTGGCCCAGACCGTCCTCAGCTACGGAGATTCAGAGCTTTTTAGGGTTAGCTGGATATTACCGTCGCTTCGTGCAGAGTTTCTCGTCTATTATATTTCCCTTGACTAAATTGACCCAAAAGGGTGCTCCTTTCAAGTGGTCGGATGAGTGTGAGGAGAGCTTTCAGAAGCTCAATACGGCCTTGACCATATCTCCAATTCTAGTTTTGCCTTTAGCTTTAGGATCTTATATCATATATTATGATGCTTATCGAATCGGTATTGGGTGTGTTTTGATGTAGGAGGGTAGACTGATCGCTTATGCTTTAGTCAGTTGAAGCCTCATGAGAAGAACTACCATGCCAATAATTTGGAGTTGGCTGCCATTGTTCATGCGTTGAGGATTTGGAGGCACTATCTCTATGATGTGTCTTGTGAGGTATTTACTGATCATCGGAGCCTCCAGCACTTGTTCAAACAGAAGGATCTAAATTTGAGGAAGGGAGGTGGTTGGAGCTACTAAAAGACTATGATATTACTATTCTGTATCGCCTGGGGAAGGCCAATGTAATGGCCGTTGCCTTGAGTAGGAAGGCAGTGAGTATGGACAGTCTTGCATTCATTCCCGTTTGTGCGAGACCTCTTGCAGTTGATGTTTAGGCCTTGGCCAACCAGTTCATGAGAATGGATGTATTGGAGCCCAGTTGGGTTCTAGCTTGTGTGGTTTCTCGGTCTTCCTTATTTGATCGCATCAGAGAGCGCTAGTATGATGATCCTCATTTTCTTGTCCTCAAGGACAAGGTTCAGCATAGTGATGCCAAAGATGTGACTATTGGAGAATATGGAGTGTTGAGGATGCAGGGCCGGATATGTGTGTCCAATGTGGATGGGCTACGTGAGTTGATTCTTGAGGAGGACCACAGTTCACGGTATTTCATTTATCCGGGTGCCGCGAAGATGTACCAGGATTTGAGACAACACTATTGTTGGAGAAGGATGAAGAAGGATATAGTTGGGTTTGTAGCTCAGTGTCTTAACTGTCATTAGGTAAAATATGAGCATCAGAGACCGGGTGGATTGCTTCAGAGGATTGGGGAGGTGGCTTACAAGTTTGCCTTGCCACCTAGTTTGTCGAGTGTGCATCCAGTATTTCATGTTTCTATGCTCCGGAAGTATGTCGGCGATCCGTCTAATGATTTAGATTTCAGCACGCTTCAGTTAGATGGTTATTTGACTTATGATGCCGGTGGCCATTTTGGATCAGCAGGTTTGAAAGTTGAGGTCAAAGGATGGTATGTTTGGTTGAGGTCCCGGGGGGCCTCGGGTGAGTTTCGGATGGTTAATTCATCATTTTTGGACTTAGCTTGATGGTTGAAGTTTGTTGGTGTAATTTTCTGGTTTCCTCTTATGTGCTCGCGTGGGCAGGTCCGCGATCGCGTAGGCTTGGTTTGAGCAGTGATGATTTTTGGTCTATGCGTTCGCGAGTGAGGGTCCACGATCGCGTAGGTGTGGCTAGACTCCGAGTCTCGAACGTGTGGGCTATGCCGCATTCGCGAAGAGATGAGGAAGGCAGCTGAGTTTCTAGCATTTGTGCTTCGCAATCGCATGAGGTAAGACGTGATCGCGTAGAGTGAAGGAGGCAGAGGTCTGCGATCGCGGGAGGGTCACCGCGTTCCTGTAGAGTAAATTTGAGGGGTAGTCTGAGTCGTTCTATGCAAACGTGAGGATTTTTCGGCGTTTGCGATGTAGGCTTAACTGGTTAGATTTAAAAGATTCAAAACGGGGGTTTCAAGTTCATATCGCAAAATTGAATTGGGAGCTCGGTAAAAGGCAATTTTTGGAGGGATTTTCATATGGGTATTTGGGGTATGTGATTTCTATCTAGTATTGGTTAATTTCCATGATTATGCCTTTCATTCTACCATTAAAATTGTGATTTGGGGTGAAAAATTGAAGAAAAAAAGGAAGAGTTGTTGAGCTAGATTTTTGAGGTTTTGAATGGGATTTTGTTATCGGATTTGAGTAAATTTGGTATGGTTAGACTAAATTATGTTATCCGATTTCAGATTTTGAGCTATAATTTCGTAATTTCTTGTAGAATTGATTCCTTTAGCCCGTATTGATTGTATTGTACTGCTTGTGGCTAGATTCGGGATATTTGGTGGCCGATTCGCGAGGCAAAGGCATATTGGAGTAAAGTTTTGCTCGGATTGAGGTAAGTAACAGTTCTAAATCTAGTTCTGAGGGTATGAAACCCCCGAATTATGTATTATGTGATTGGTTGGAGGTGACACACATGCTAGGTGACGGGCGTGTGTGCATGCACCATAGGAATTGTGACTTAGTCCATTTCTTGGAACTGTAAAATTGAATAACTTGTTGTTAGCCATATGCTCTCCGTGTGTTATAGAAATTTGACTACAAATCATGTTAGAAATCATGTTTAGGCCATATGTTGATACTGTTAGGACCCGCAGAGGTCGTGTACTTGTTGAATTATTTTCTAATTGCTATCTTGTACTCAGTCATGGTTTTACTTGCGTATCATATCTCAGTGTTTTCTTGTTTCTTGTTGGTACATTATATTATCTCTGTTTGGGCTGATTTTTATGATTTCCGAGAGCCCGAGAGACTAGAGAGGTTGGTGACTGAGTTAGGGCCTGAGTGCCGAGCTGTGAGCTATATATATGTATATGGATCGGGTTGCACGCCGCAACGATCCTTAAAGCTATATGTATATGGATCGGGTTGCACGCCGCAACAAACCTTAGGGCTGTATACATATGGATCGGGTTGCACGCCGCAACGGGCCTTATGGCTATATATATATATATATATATATATATATATATATATATATATATATATATATATATGTATATATATATGTATTTATCATGGGATCGGGCTACACGCTGCAGCGATATAGCGCTTGGGATCCAGAGTCTATACATCCCTAGTGAGCGCAGGTACCTATTGAGTGTGAGTGTTGAGGTCTAAGAGTCGAGTGATGAGCTATTGAGAAAGACTGAGTGACTGTTGTCCTGAGAGGCTGTATTTGCTTTCATTATGTTGCACATAGCTGCTATATGTCACTGTTTTGAAACTTCTGGGAGATATTATATCCGATTTTACTTGAACTTGGCATGTATAAACTGATTTGACCTAAATTGCCGGATTTGAAAGCATGTCTACTTTCTTGTTGAGACTACTGAAATTAAACTATAACTATGTAGCTCGTCTCCATCTTTCAGCTCCTTATCCATTATTGTTACTTACTAAGTTGGTTGTACTCACACTACACCCTGCACTTCGTGTGCAGATCTAGGTGTTTCCGGACACGATGGGCATTACTATCGTGCACGGTCGATCTTTGGAGATTACGAGGTAGTTGTCCGGCGTTCGCAGTCCTTGTTTCTCCTTCCTTATCTTTTCTTTGTTTGTATTTTGATCCAGACTTTCATAGACATTTCTTTTTTTTTCTAGACTGGTGATGTGTAGATGCTCATGAGCTCAGTAACTCCCCAATTTGGGAGTTATTTTCTGCACTTATGTTTTGGGTTTTACACCATTTATGGAAACTTTGCTTATCTAAAACTACTTGATTCATTTTCTGTAAATTGTTGGGAATATTTTGGAAATGTTGGCTTGCCTAGTACCACGATAGGAGCCATCACGACAGGTTAGGATTTGGGTCGTGACACCTAGTCCCCGAGCTAGTTCAAGTCCTACAACTAGAGCCTCCTATCAGATTCGTTGTTAGTTAATGGTACAGTTCTGATAGCCTGTCTTAGAGTCTCCCCCGAGGGCGTGATTAAAACTACCCTAAGGCCAGACCCTTTTACGTTGGAGGCTCCATCCGTAAACAAGTCCCAAACTCCCGATGTCATTCCCGATACCAGCATTGTTTCCTTAGCAGTCAATGGCATTAACCCGGGACTAAAGTCGGCCACGAATTCGGCCAAAACTTGCGACTTGATTGCAATCGATTTGTACTCAATGCCGAATTTGCTAACATCGACTACCCATTTAGCCAAACGGCCAGACAACTCAGGCTTATGAAGGACATTCTTTGAGGGAAAGGGTGTCACAACAACTATTGGGTGACAATGAAAGTAAGGCCTAGGCTTTCGACAAGCAACTACGAGAGCTAAGGCCGACTTTTCTAGGTGCGGATATTGTGTCTCCGCTCCTTTTTCTTCTCGGACCAGAACGACACTTACCACTACATTTGAGACCGCTAGATAAATTAACAATTGCTTGCCTTCCCCCAGTTTTGATAATAACGGAGGGATGGACAAGTACCTTTTTAGGTCTTTTAGTGGATGTTGGAATTCTGGAGTCCACAAGAAGTCGTTCTTGTTATTCATAAGTGAAATGAAGTGATGGCGTTTCTCCGAGGATCTTGAGATGAATCTGCTGAGAGCAGCCAACCTGCCGGTCAGTCTCTGCACTTCCTTCACACTTGTTAACTGGTCTGGGATATCCTCGATGGCTTTGATTTTGTCAGGATTTACCTTGATCCCTCTCTGCGAGACCAAGAACCCCAAGAATTTCCCTGAGCCCACCACGAAGGCACACTACTCCGGGTTGAGTTTCATGTTGTACTTCCTTAGAATGTCGAAAGTTTCTTGGATATGTTTTAAATAATCTCATGCATTTAGAAACTTAACTAAAATGTCATCAATATACACTTCCATCGTTTTGCCTATATGATTTTCAAACATTTTATTAACGAGCCTCTGATAAGTGGCTCCAGCGTTCTTAAGCCCAAAAGGCATCACATTACAGCAATATGTGCCAAAGTTTGTGATGAAAGAAATTTTTTCCTGATCTTCTGGGTTTATTCTAATCTAGTTCTACCTAGAATAAGCATCTAGGAAACTCATTAGCTCGTGCCCGTCCATAGCATCAATTATTTGATCAATGTTCGGCAACTGAATGAGTCTTTGGGGCACGCCTTATTCAATTCCTTATAGTCTACATACATTCTAAATTTTATTCTTTTTGGGTACTACAACTACGTTGGCTAACCATTCAGGATATTTTACCTCCCGGATCAAATCGATATTGAGTAGTCGGGTTACCTTTTCTTTGACAAACCTATTCCTAACCTCTGCTATTGGGCGTTTCTCTTCCCTTATCGGTGGAAAGTTGGGATCCAGACTTAGTTTACGGACCGCTACCTCCAGTGATATACTTGTCATATCTGAGTGCGACCACGCAAAGCAATCAATGTTAGTTTTAAGGAAATTTATAAGTTCTTACCTGAGCTCAGGGCTTAATCTTGTTCCCATATGAAACTTTCTTTCCAAAAACTCTTCGAATAAAGCCACTTGTTCGAGTTCTTCCGCTGTCTAATGGGTCACATCCGTCTCCTCTAGTACCTGAAAATATCTCGTAACATGTTAGGATTCCGATGACTCCTCGCCTTTATCGTCTTCATTCGGAAAGGGAGAAGGCATCGGTTCCTATAATTGCTATTTATTGGACTCTTTCCCCTTGTTGTTGGAAACAATTACCGCGTTCATCTTCCTTGCCGCCCGTTGGTCTCCTCTTATTTGCTTAATTCCTTCCGACGTGGGAAATTTCAACAACTGAAGATATGTTGAGGGCACAACCTTCATCTCATGTATCCATGACCTCCCGTGGATCACGTTATAGCCCATGTCGCCATCTACCACTTCGAACATGGTGGTCTTTATTACACCTTCGGCTTGAGGGGGAAGCGAAATCTCTTCTAGAGTTGTCATGCTTGTCAAGGTGAAGCCAGCTAGGAGCTTTGTCGTCAAAATGATTTTTTCGTAGCTCTCCATTGTATGATGTTGACTAAACTTCTTGGATCAACCAAAACACACTTAATTTTAAAATCCCAAACATTGAGAGAGATTACGAAAGCGTCATTGTGTGGCAGAAGAAGCCGTCAGCATATTTTCATTTTCTTTGCTGCTGAAAAAGTTACCCCATTGACCTCGGTCCCTCCGAAGAACATGTTAATTGTCATCCAGTGTGATCACGCTTCTTCCTTCGAGAGCTCCATATTGTCCCGGCTTCGGCCATAATTATTTTTGGCGCAGTCACTTATAAATTCTCTAAGATGGCCATTTTTTAACAATGTCGCCACCTCCTCTCGAAGATGTCGGTAGTCCCAGTTCTATGGCCGTGAGTCCCATGGAATTCACACCATAAAATAGGATCCCTCATTGACGAAACCAATTCTACCAGGCTGATGTTAAAGTTGTAATATGATAACCGGGATATGGGGGATCTCGGGCCCCTAGCACCTCTTTTTCCTGCAACGACCTGTTGTTTCAACATCGATTTGTCCTTCTGTCGTGAGCAAACCTGTCCGATGGCTAAAATCCTTTGCAGCTACACCCATCGATCCTCTCAAACGATAGAAAACGACCCCTAGAGGACAGTTGATCCACATCAAAGTCATTTTTAAACTTGTCCTAAATTTTGTCTCGACCCCATCCCCTGGTCGATACCGATGAGCCAAGCTGATCGTCTTCTATCCTTATTTTTGACTCATAGAGGATATAGACATCCGCCCATGTAGCTGCCATGTCAGGGCCCCCTTTGTATGGGTTTAGCCGAACTTCTTTAACATGACCGACTCGATCTTATGTTGAGCAAAATTATTTTCTTTCACTGTCGTGGTTTAGGTCGTGATGTGCTCCTGCAGATCCGAAGTCCCATTGTAATTTGGTATGCCCAGCAGTTTGAACCTCTTTAGGATCAATTCGGGTGCCGCACTTAGTTTAAACGGAAATTGCGTTTACTTTTTTAAATCCGGGCCCTTCAACACCGTCAGCGCGCCCGGAATTTGGTCCATCCGAGCATGAAACTCCTTCGCATTCTAATCTATTCGTTCGTTCATCTCCCTCATGAATGTCATGAGCTCGTTTTTGAAAGGATCACTCTCGTTGTTATTCCCTTATCCGCTACAGGTCCCTCCGGCTTCGTCGAAACCGACTTTGCCCCTTGGGGTGTTATTATCGATTCTTTGAGCCGTTGATTTGTGGGAACATTGGGAGGAATCGGGACCCTTCCATTCGCGTTATTGGAAGCACCTGACAATGCTTGTTTTAATTCAGTCCTCACCCTATCCTATCTTGAGAGGTGATCTAAGATTGCTCTCTGTTGTTCCCTCGAGAGTTTGACCGTCTCTACGACATGTTCCTCCTTCGCATAATCATGAGTTGGGTCTCGCTGATTAAGTCATCACTGGGAACTTTCTTCTCGTTCAACGCGTGCTTCAACATTGTGTGTTGTTGACATCATTAGCCGCCATATCTGGTTTTACTAAGGAAATAACCAAAACTTGTTAGTAATAAACGAATGGATCAAAGCAATTACGCAACTTTCTATGCCCCACGGTGGGCGCCAAACTGTTTAGCCGTAAAATGGCACAGTTGAATTTATAGTGTAGTTCATAGACAAGCGAATTGCTTTGATCCAAAAATGATAAATAAGTAAGAACAAAAAATTGAATTAACGAATAAAGTTAAAGAAAATAACAATCCTGGATAGGACTTAGCGAAGCAAGAAATATGTCAGGTGTTTGATTTCAATACAGAAAGAATTTAGACTATAGCTTTTTATGCAGAATTTTTTCATGTCCCATACAAGAGTTGTCAATATGATGTTTATTGCTATCTTTAGAGGGACAAGTTCCTAAAATCAAGATCTTCTTGAATGACAATAAAAATATCATTGATGGGTGTATAACGACTGGCTTTGAATGCAAATATACTCTGTAACGCCTGCTCATTAAATGCTATGTGATGTCAAGCCTTTAAGTCATCACCATCGATTGTGCTCCCTTCGCCATCCATCGTGTACCAGTTACACACTTTGTAACCAATGCTGATTATTCGTCGACATAACTTTTGTCTGCTCTCGGTTCCACGTTCACCTCGTTGTTTAGCCACTTGTTATCAACCGATTTTACCCCATACAAATATTTAGAATTTCCTATGGAAAAAAATCGCAGGTAATTTACATGTGAATTTAAAACCCTAGGTAATATACATGCGGATTCAAAATTCGCAAGTAATTTACCTAGGGATTTTAAAAATTTGCAGGTAATAATTACCTACGAAGGTTTTTCTATTAGGCACTTAGTTTCCTGCGAATTTTCCTATATAATCCCCAGTAAAATCCCCATGTAATACGTGATTTTCTTGTAGTGGTTTGTTCATAGAATATGACCATGTTTTGAAAAAAAATTCATGTACCCAAAAAATAATTTTTGGGTAAATTATTTTCTTGTACTCATAAAACTTCAAGCTTTTTTCAAATAAAATATAGGTTCAAACGCAATTTCAACTTCTAAAAATTATTTTTCAACACAACTTCAAAAATTTTATTTTCAAGTTTCAAACAAATTCATGTCTAAACGCTGGCTTATACTATGAGTATAATTAAACATTTTGCTGCAAGTTGTCTGCCTATATTTTTTAGATTGTTCAACTTATCATTCTTGTCTTGAATAGTTACTCTTTTAAGCCAATGAATATAAGTTAAATTCATTGCCTTTAGAGGTGACTTGAAAAGATAAAAGGATTTTACATTGACTTTACATTGTCATAAATGCAAGAATTGAGCCCCTCCTAAATATTAGTAGGAGGGGCTCAACTTTATGAGTAAGAATTTCAAAATTGAAACATTAAAATGATGGAATTGTCATTTTTTTTCTTTGCTTTTTGTTTCCTATTCACTAAGTCAGTCGATACTGCTCAATGGTGCAATAAATTACAAATCATTGTATCACCATATTGAGTGATTTCTAAACACTTTCTGTTGTAGGTTTGCATATTATTAATTATTGAATATACGGATTGTAAGATGAAGTAAACTTTTTGGGAAAATTTTAGTCATCCGAATTTCTTGCTTGCTGGGAAGAAAAAGAGATTCTGCTTGTATATGAATACAGAAGAGAAATATAGTAATTTTACCTCATCTTTTCAGATGTAAGCGCGTGAGTCTTATGTTATGGCTATGCTAAGGGGTTATGATGCCAAAAGTTATCACAAAATGAAATGTGAGAAAGAGATGAAAAATGAGCAAAAAGAGAAGTAATATGAAAAGGGGAAAAAAGGGATCGTGACAACAACATTTCATGAAAATAGAGTTTGCACAAAAGTTTTATCACTACAAGAAAAGTGCTATCGATGGAAAAACCTTCGCAGCGGATTTTAAAATCCCCAAGTTACTTGGAGATTGAATCTGCATGTAAGTAAGTTAATTTCGAATTTTATCTCAAAAAGTACTAAAAAAATTTGGAAAAATGAAAATTTTCTTGGGGGATTTCATATGAAAATCCGCAAGTAATTCCAAGAGAAATTTTCTAGGAAAATATTCAAAAAAATTATTATTGTTTTTATTATTAATTTAATTTCTCCATACTATTTCTTCTGTTGACTACAGTATTCTAACTGGATATTTATTTATTACACTAAACATCTCTCTCCCATTGATTGTTTGTATTTTAAATTTTATTTATATTTATAGATAGATTTTTTGTAACTACAATAAATTTTCTAATCATAAAAGTTTTATATACCCAATATAAATCTCACAATATATTTTCTCCAATACCCACGCATTAGGTTCCCTGCATTCCGGAAGAGACACGTTGTGCAAATCTCATCGGGAGCCTACTTTGGCCGAAGGTATAGGCTTCATCCAATGTGGTACAGGAGATAAACCATTTCTCTCCCAATTTTTCCATTGTAATTTGTAAAATTATTTATTTCTCTCTATACTTTATATGAAGGATATGGTAAGTGTGGATTCAAAAATCCAGTAAATTCTTTTCGAGAATTAAACACATTATACAAGCAGATAAAGAGATCCTGCTTGTATATGAACACATGCGGATGCAGAAGAGAAATATAGTAATTATACCTCATCTTTCCACGTTAGTCTTATCTTATGGCTATCTTAAGGGGCTCGGGGTTTATGAAGCCAAAGATTTCACAAAAATAGATTATGAGAGAGATGAAAAATGAGCAAGTAAATATAAAAGGGGTAAAAAGGATCCTCACAAAAGCATTTCATGAAAAGGGGGAAAGAGGAAGAGAATAGCGTTTGCATAAAAGTAACCTTTACAGAATGTGAGCTATATGGTATAGCTATTGTATATAGTGAAAGAAATATAGTAATTGTACCTCTCTATTAAAAATGACCTATTGGACCAATGCTAGACAGATCTGAAATTTAAGGTTCTGATTCCCTTGCCAATTTTGAATAAACATCTTTTGGAAAACTTTAAAGGAATTTTTTTTTATAGATTATTACTAGATGGTTCCCTTACTTGACGTCAGCTCAAACGTAAAATATTTGTAAATCGCTACTTTAATTGTGTTTGGTTGCCCAAATTTTTTATTCTGGTGCAAGCGATATCAGTATTATTTATACTAATAATACTAAACTCACGATTAAGTTTTAAACGATACTCAATATGGAATAACAATCTATAGATTTATCGAGATAAAATAACAAATGATACGTTTTTCTTTTTCAAATTCCACAATAATCATATACTATCATATATTATATCATATATTACACTGTGAAGCCTCTAATTATATACCATATATCATCATTATATCATCATATCATACTATACTATACTATATTATAAGTGGAACAACTCTAGTAAAAAGTCGAAATACTACATTTTCCTTATAAAATTGAATGACAACACTGCCTTCTACATTAAGGGAATTTTTCCTAACTATACCATATTTGAAACCTTATTACCAAAAATGTGCATAGTTTGTATATTACCCGCCCAGTCCACACTTTAACTACAATTTATATACCAATCATTTATTAGGCAGAATCTGCCATTTATTGCGCGCGAAAAATCAGCCACAAAATCTGGGATTGATTTTTTCCAAATTAAATTCGAAATTTGAAACGTAAAGGAGATCTGGAAGCTGCGTAAATTTGAAACGGAAAGGAGATTTCTGTTCTTCAACTTCATCTTCATCTGTTCTTCCATATATTTTCCACCATTGATAGCCATTAAAAAGTTTGAAAGCTTTGAATTCAAATTTGGGTTTTCAAAAATCATTATTTGTTTGGATTGGGTGTTGTTCAAAATAATCGGAAATATGATTTGGAGTTTATATCTCAATTTTGAGGAGTTTTGGTGAAGATTAGACTTGGTTTTGACTGAATTTCAGATTGAAACTCGAAGAAGAAGAAGAAGAAGAAGAAGAAGAAGAAGAAGAAGAAGAAGAAGACATATTTCCAGAAATTGTAGATAAATTGTAGATAAATTGTAGAATTGCAGATAAATTGTAGATAAATTGTAGATTGGGAAGACTAAAACTTCTACAAATCTTCTACAATTATGTCGAAAATCCCAATTAAACTACAATCGAATGGGAACTGGGATATTAAAATTTAATATACCCAGTTTGTAGATATTTTGTAGATGAATTGTAGATTATTTGTGTCACACCTCCTTTTTTACACACCCACCCCGAAGGATAAATATATAAGGGAGTTTTTCCATTTAAAGTGACATTATTCGAAATGGGATTATTTATTTGATTTTTAAAGTCGCCACTTGGGATAGGACGGGCTTTTGGTGTCCCAAGTCACCGATTTAATTTACATCCCAGATCGAGGAATATTTCGACTTCCCAATTGGAGTCTGCGAACCAGAGATTCTGTGTAAGGAATTCTGTTGACCCGAGGGAAGGTGTTAGGCACCCCCGGATCCCGTGGTTCTAGCACGGTCGCTTAAATTATTACAAATGGCTAAAAATCTGATTTTTATACAAGTTCAAACCTATAGTGCAATTTTATAAATTATTTACCGCTTTTATTTACTTTTTACGAAAGTGAACGCCGTTTAAGAGCGTGTTTTTGGATCACGTCACATAAAATGCATCCGGATCCTCAACACCTCTTATTCAACGTTTTGGGATTTGGATTTGGGTCACATGAAATGCACACCCGACTTTAGGAAAGTAATATTATTAAAGAATGCTCCTAAAGCGACTAACGTGTTATTAACTTTGCGGGGGCCATGGAAATTCGCTAAATGGCACACCCAATTTCTAAATTATTTTAATAAAGTATTTAATGAGGGCCACGCAATTTATGAATTTTGTTTGGCGCGGCACGCCGTGTTTTACTTCTTTTTAAAGGTCATCCTAAAAGGGACTATTATTTTCTATTGAATTAGTCTCTAAAAGGCCTAATTAATTAGTAATTTAGGCTCCCAGCTCAAGTCTACATTTGAACAAGAGGAAGACCTCTTAATTCAAATGTGCTACTTAACTTGGACAGCCCAAAACCCGGTACTTTTTCAATTAAGAATTAATCTCAAAACCCATTCCAAAACGATAAAGCCCAACAGGATGTGAGTCTGGATTTAGACTCAACGAAATGAGCTGCTTGTGCGATTGGGCTCACCATTGAAGGGCCTTAAGCCCACAAAGAATATCTCGTACAAAGTTCAGCCTTGGGCCTTGTGTTTGAGCCCAGAAACAGAATTCAAATTGGTGCAAGGTCCAGTATTAATCCGAGATCGGATATTGACTGCCGATGCTACAACTATTTTATATTGTTTGTTAAGACTTCCAGTTTGCTAATTTAACTTTCGAATCTGTTCAAGGGTGAACATATGGATCAAACGTTTTTAAGGACAACATTATATGCTAATATATAAGCTCACAGACGAAACTGGTTCTCCATTGTGATTCAACAACAGACTTAGGCATATACCACCTAATTAAATGTAAAGATTTAAACAACCTATTATCATGGAACACTGTTGTCCCTTCTATCAAACTTCACAACGATTCAAAACAAGCTCAGAACAGTCCAACAGTCCTATTTGTACAAATTGTCCTAGTTAATCCAGTAAATACTAGTTCACATGAGTTTGCATCTAAATATTGAATACAATCAGATGAAGCACCAAATTCTTTTGATTTCACAAGTAGCTTATACACATTGCTCTAAATTTCCAGCTCAAAGTTACACTGATGCGAGTTCAAGGCTGTGTACCTGAAGTGTGAATCAAGTAAAAGGAGGAGAAGTTAGCTACAGCAAAGCAATCAGCAGCAGTTGAAAATCAAACAGCAACCACTCAGACAGTTTCAACCCAGAAATGAGTGCAGAAATGCTTCAATTCGAGTAGGATGGATAGACCACCCAGAACAGTATCAAATTTACCCAACTAGACTCAAAATTGACAACAAAACTCCTTTTAAAACTCTCAGCAAACAAGGACTCAAAAGACTGCTCACTCGAGCTTAAAATTCACTCAGAATCAAGACCATTTGAACTCCTATTTTTTGTGCTTTCTGTTTTTTGATTTCTACTTGAATGAGATCTAAAAGAAATTTGAACTTCAGGATNTGGATTACACCAGCTGTTCCAATATTCAATTGTATCTTCCACACTAGAACTGATAGCATCAACTACACATGAAATAAAACAGTAGAACTAACGATTTATGCATAGGACCTAATTACAGAATACAGACGAAATGAATGAAACAGAGGTCTATAGTCCAAATCTCAGTCAATTCATCCAATGAAAACAATCTTAATGAAAGCAGATCAGTCCATAGTCCATTGTTTATGCTTAGTACAGTCCAAAACTAAACTACACTAGACAAATACATGCAACAATCAACATTTATCTAGCTATTGACAGAAATGATCCAACAAGCATACGTCAGGGAAGCAAATTCATTCTATTTCCAACTTGAAGGCTACATCAAGGTAGATCCAAGTGTGTACCTGGATAATGAAACAAGATAGAAGAAGAGGTGATCAGCAGTGACAAGCAGCAGCTTATATCAACAGCAAATGGAGCCAATTTTTAAACCGAAATAGCACCACAACACCCAGAACTGAACGACAGTAGAGTAGTACCCACAAAATAACCAAATAGACTTGTTTGAACTCAAATAGACTTGCAATTAAACTTAGAAAACGTCCTAAGTTTCAACAATCAGAAAACACCAAGGAAATTTCCATAGAGCCGTATTTTTTTTTTTTGATTTTTCTGTTGTTTTTTAGAGAATGTAAACTTGCAGAGGATTTTTGGGGAATTTTCAGACTTTTTTTTTTTTGAAATTTTCAGAGGTCCTTCTAACTTGTTTTTCAAGGCAGCGTGTATGCCCTTTTTTATAGGCAAACCTTCAGATTTTAGTTTTCTTTTTCAGTCCCTTTCTTATTTAGTTTCTTAGTCCCTCATTTTTAAAACTTATTACCCAAGTAACAACACTTATTTTACCAAAACTACACTAAAGTCTTGTTCTAGAAGATCCTATACCTATTATAATTCCTACACTACCCTCCCCTTACCTTTACAATTACTATTCCTAAAAAAAACTACCCTTTTCCATACCCAAACTACCCCTGACTAATCCCGGAATTACTAAACTATACTAAAACTATCAACTATACCCAAATCAATAAGCCTAACAGAATATTAACTTAATTATATCAATCAGAAAATGTTAACTCAAATAAACAGAATTTTAGAACACCAATATTAAACGAGCAATTACTAATATTTAATTACTAATCAACTGCTAAAAACTAATTACTAAACTAATCAACTGCTAAAAACTTTAAGGAAAATCAGAGTGAACTAAAGGAACAAAGGGAAATATAAATCAGAATAAATATAAAAAATAATAAAACATACAGTAACGAAGCAAAAGAAAACAGAAAAAGAAAAAAGAGAGCTTACTGTTTAGAGGCGGCTAAGCTTGACTCGATCCGAACACGTGAATCTTTTTTAAAGATTCTTGACCCGTAATATACCTAATCAGGTGTCTTAAACAGGGAGACACCTGGTTAGGGATATTAGGGTCGAGAAACTTAAAAAATTAAACTAGGGTTTCATTTTTAAATTTAAAATTCGAAGGTTTTGGAGAGGTTTTGAAAGTTATCGTTTGGAGATTCGGAATGAGGAGGGTGAGGGGATTATATGGTGTTAATTTGGTTGAGTTTGGAGAAAGTAGGGTCTTGGCCGAATCTTAGATTTAAAATCCGAGGAATTTGGTTAGGAATTAGAGGATGCTATCATGGGGGTTGGAAAGAGGAGGATGAGAGGATTGAGGGGTGTAATTTTTGAGTGATTTGGAGCTTCGCCGCCGGCGGCGGCGATTTCCGGCCGGCGACGGACGGTGGCAAGAGGGTGGAGATACGGTGGAATACGGTGGGGCTATGGTGTGGCGATTTCCGGTGAGATATGAGAGTGGGGTGCGAGAGAGATGAATGAGGGGGTAGGGGGGTGTGTTTCGGACATATATGTATTAATTAAAACCAGCTTCAGGACCGTTCGATCAAGGAACCTCGACGGTCCTGATTGAACGAGTCCAAACGACGTCGTTTCACGTGGGCTGGGGAATTGGACCGGGTAAGGTTGGACGGGTTTCAGGTGTACAAATTTGGGCTTTGATTTGGTCTAAGGTGAATTTAGCCCAAATTCCTTTTTGATTTTGTTTTCTTACTTTTGTATTCTATTTATTTATTTATTTATTATTATTTTTTGGTATTTTAGTATTTATTTATTATTATTTATTCTTTTCTGGTTTTATAAAAATGCTAAAACAAAACAAAGACTCAATTAAACTATTTAAACTTTCCTAAAATTACATAAAAACTCTATTAACAATTAAGAATGCAACAAGACTATTTTTGCAATTTTTTTTCTTTAAACTTTATTCTAAATCTAATTAATACCTAACTAATACTAAAAATGGTGAAATTAAAATCCCTAAATGTATGTGCATATTTTCTGTATTTTTATGAAAAATGCAACCAATTAACACAAAAACTCAAACAAAAATTCACAAAAAATTGTAAAATAATAAAGAAATCAATTATTTGAAACTTTCGGAATTAATTTGCTTGGGGCAAAAATCACGTGCTCACAGCTGCCCCTCTTTGCCCGGAAACACGAAGAGTTTTCGTGCAAAGACAAGTGAGCGGAAACGAGCGATTTTGCCCGTTCGCATATTCCGTGTGAAGCATCTTGAAAGAGTTGACCGTACCCTGCTTCTGAGGTTGCCTACATATCCTTGGCTAAACAGGAATCAGGTCAGTGTAGTTCGAGAAAATTTGGTAGCTGGGACTACCAGGAGCTATGATCTCACTGCTGTTGCTGCTGCTACTGCTTACTGACCTCCTTATTACGCCAAAGGGAATCAAAAGTTAAACTAGCTATGCCTATCAACTGTGAGTTACAAGATTCCTA